>NC_090737.1:54862431-54872431 GCF_036898095.1 Palaemon carinicauda
TTTGTGCAGTGAAGTGTAGTTATCACAAGTCGTTAGTCAATTATTACTGGGGTGAGTGAATTCCTAAACTTTGTTATAAGAAACTCCGAATTCTCATTTAGAATTTTTCTTTCTTTGTGCTAATTCCTTTTTCTTTCATAAACTCTTGGGGGGAAATGTATTGGGATTAGTAACATTGTTGGGGGAATTTTATTATACATATGCGTTTACGCAGTGGGCGTCTGTACTCATATAGATATTTTGATAGGATTGAAAGGGGTCAAAGAGATAGAAAAAAAAAGAATACAGCAGTCATGGCTCCTCCTGTCAGCCCTACCCCTGGACCTAGTGGTGTAGGCCAGGCTAATCCTCCTCCAATTGTGACGCTTGTAAATGCCAGGTCAGCAATCCTTCCTTTTCAAGGCCGTGTCAACGGGTTCTTGCCACAAAATGTGGAGTCATGGATTTCATCCGTTGATGCCCATTTAAATGACAAACAAATCGTAGATCCTTTTGTACAATTACAAGAAGCTAAAAGTTTTATAGATTTTTCTAAGGGGGATGCGAGTGCGTATTTAAGAGGTGTTTCATTTCAGGAAGCAGTTACTTGGGATGATTTCAAAGTTAGGTTACGCGCGATCTATGGGGGTGAGGAAGCTTTGGATGTAGTGTTAACGTTACGAAATACACTTAATCAAGCCACTATGAATCGGCTTAATGTTGTTGAGAGAGCAGCTCTCATAGCTGATAGGCTTAACGAATATCAGGACATTTTAGGTAATTCCACTTGGGTTACTAACGATAATATCTCCGTGAAAGATTTTTTACGATTAATGTATTTAACTTGCATGACACTTATGTTGCCTGAAGCTTTAGTGCGGTGCTTTGATAAGAAGTTAATGCCTGCAAGTACGGAATTGGATGTCTATAAACAGATAAAGAAACACATGTCCAAGTGTCCAGATCTCGATCCCGTGTTAACTCAAGTTTTTGCTAAGAATGAAACAAAACCACAAACAGTGAACGTAATTAATAATCCAGTAGCGGGAGTGACGTGTTACAACTGCAAACGTCAAGGTCACATAAGCACAGACTGTAGAACGAAATTTTGTTCAGTTCACAACACAGGATCACATTCTTATAGTCAATGTTACGCGCGTAAGACACAACAATATCCTAGAAATACACAGTCAATTCCACAGTCAGTTCCATATGGAAATAAAAAGAAAAATCCTCATTTTAACAATAAGAAGAAACAACAAAATGTCAATGCAGTTCAGAGTCCGAAACAAACAAACACTTCTTCAAATATCGCTGAGCCTGGGCCGTCAAACCAGACCTCGCAAAGTCAGCCTAATTTTCAGAATGTGCAGAGCAAAGCAAATACCACATAGTTAACTCTAGAGGGGAAGAGAGTGATGTTGGGTCAAGGTCATTTATGTCAACATCAATAGTAATGAATAATCAATTTAATGTTTTATCAGATAATTGTGAGACAATAGATTTTCCTATGAAACACACGGCCGAATTAAGTAAAACAGTGCATGCTCCCGTAGATTTGCAACGAATTCATACAATAATAAGCCAAAATGAGTTACGGCCAACCTTATATGCTGTAAATTTAGAACACAAATCCTTTACGTTATTTTTTGACTCTGGTAGTCCACGTAATATTATGGATTTGAAGACGCATCATTTGTTGTTTTCGAACTTTCCGATTGAAAAATCAGGAATTAGACTTTCAGGTATAGGAAATAGTGAATTAAACGTCATAGGCATAACTCATATTCAGTTCAGAGTCGGTAATCGCACGTTTGCCGATACATTTGTTGTTGTGAAAAACATTAATATGTATCCAGCTGTAATTATAGGATACCCATCTATGGGAAATCAAAACATTATCTTAGCTCCTGCAAAGCACGGCGTGTATATCAAAGGGAAATTCTATAAGTCTTCTAATACTTTAAAGTCAGTTTTGGATAAAAAGGAGACGACAAATGTAACCGTAACGTACGTTGAAGAACCAATAACTTGTCTCACTAATAAAGAAATAATATACGCGACCCAGCAGAATTCTCGTTCACCCGTAATATCATCTTGCACGCAATATATCGAACCAAACATACCTTCGAATTTAATAGTGCAAATAAAGAAAACACTACCGGGATCTGAAATATTAATCCTTTCCGATACTTTGAAAACTAACGGATTGTCTGTCACACAAGCTATTTATACAGTAGGCTCACATCAGCAATGTAATATCAAAGTCTGTAATCATTTAAATAACACTTTAGTAATTCACAAAAATCAACATATCTTGGATGTAGAAGTTTATAAACATCGTATTCTTACCGTTGCTGAAATCAATCACTCTCAATCAGTTGCGGATGAATCCCTTTTACGATCTATTAAAAATAAAATCAGTAAGGACATTAAAGACGAAGAAATTCAGCAGAAAATTTTTGAACTTTTAAATAAATATACAGATGTCTTTTCCACTACGGATGGATCCTTAGGAAAAACAGATGTGATCGAGCATCAAATAAGGTTAAAAGACAAACAGAAAATTATATATGTACCCTCGTACAGACTCCCTATGAAATTCCAGAATGAAATAAATGATGAAGTAGGTAAAATGTTAGAGGAAGGAGTCATTAGAAAATCAAATAGCCCTTATAATTTTCCTTTAATAGTTGTACCGAAAAAAGATCGAACATGGCGTATCTGCGTCGACTTTCGTCGTCTAAACGAGGAAACGATCCCTGATCGATTCCCAGTGCCATGTACTGACGATATTTTGTCTTTGTTAGGTCAGAATAAATATTTTACCAGTTTGGACTTACTTAAAGGCTTTCACCAGATATCATTAGAAGAAGATAGTATCCCATACACAGCCTTCAGCACAGCCAGGGGACATTATGAATTTTTACGGATGCCTTTTGGTTTACGTTGTGCTCCTATAACATTTACAAGAATGATTAACATAGTGTTTGGAGACTTGTTAGGGGATATATTGCATGCCTATATGGATGATCTTGTAATCTTTTCCAACACCTTAGAGGAACATCTACGTAAGTTAGAACTAGTACTACAGAGATTAAGACAACATAACTTAAGGGTAAAGATTAGTAAGTGTGAATTTTTCAAAACAGAATTAATATATTTGGGTTTCATGGTGTCAAGCCAAGGTCTTAAAGTAGTCCATGATAAGGTGTCGGCTATACGTAATTTTCCCATACCTACTAATGTCAAGGGAATACAGCAATTTCTGGGTTGTAGTGGATATTACAGGCGTTTTATACGCAACTATTCAATAATAGCCGCTCCTTTAACTGATCTTACGAAGAAGGGCGTAGATTTCATATGGTCTGAGCAACATCAACAGGCGTTTAATACTTTGAAAGATGAACTGTGTAGTTCTCCTATCTTAAAATTTCCTGACTTCGGTAAGGAATTCTTCATTGCAACAGACGCCTCAGACTTAGGAGTAGGAGGGGTATTGCTTCAGCAATATGATAAACAGTTTTTCCCGATAGCTTTCTATTCTCGAAAATTGAGAACTTCCGAAAGTAAGTATGCAGTAATAGACAAGGAAGGACTAGCTATTGTTAATTCGCTAATGCATTTTAAGTTCATAATTTACGGTTATCCCGTTAAGGTTCTTACTGACCATAAACCACTAACAGAGTTCTTTAAAGGCTTCAATCACAGCCCTAAACGAACTCGGTGGCATTTAATCATTCAAGATTTTGGCGCAAGAATCGGGTATTTACCTGGGAAAGCAAATATCATTGCGGATGCATTATCACGCAACCCCGTGTCATCTTGTACGGAGTCTTTAGCTGAATTAATAGATATATCAACATCCATGCCTATTGTAAAAACAATATCTGAACAAGAAGATTTAGGCTGGAGTGCTGAATTGTTACGGACTGAGCAAAGAAAAGATCAGAAAATAGAAACAATTATAAATGCTTTGAAAGGCAATCATAAAAAAAAAGAATATATAAAGTATAAGCAGCAGAATTATGTAATCAAAGATAATATTCTGTGTAGGACTGTGACAAGGAAAACCCGCAATACACCACATGTAACTAACGACCAGGTAGTAGTACCAAACTCACTTGTTTCCACTGTCCTGAATTGGTTGCATTCAAATCCATTACATGGACACCCTGGGTTCTCATTAATGTCACAGAAAGCCAAATCATTGTTTTATTGGCATACAATGCTTACAGATATAAAAAGACACATAGCTAATTGTCGCACATGTCAGGAAAACAAAGGGTATACGAAAACACCTGTTAGCTTAGGAGCTTATCCTGTTCCCAATCAACCCTTTGAAAGAATACATTTAGATTTGTTAACAGGATTTTACGAGTCAGACAGAGGGAATAAGCACCTCTTAGTAATTATAGATGCTTTAACTCGATATACAGAACTAATAGCGCTTAAAACTAAAACTGCGATTGAATGCGCTAGGAAGTTTTACGAGTGTTACATTTGTAAACATGGAATTCCACACATGATAATCTCAGACTCGGGTGGTGAATTTAATAATCACTTTCTTACCTCATTGTGTGAATTCCTCAACATAAAGAAGGTCAATACCATGATATATCACCCAGAGTCGAATGGGCTAGTGGAAAGAGCAAATAGGAAGATATTAAATATATTAAGGGTAACACTAGGGGGATCAGACCCCAACTGGGATATTGCAATACCGGCGGCACTGAGTACTCTGAATCATTCATATCATATATCAATTAAAATGTCACCGCATGAAGCATTGTATGGTACCCCAGTTAGAACACCTTTCCATGTATTAACGCCTACAACTAATCTATCAAATCCTTTAAAAGAATGTATAAATGCAAGTATAAGTCGATATGATATCCTTCGAAAGAATTTAGAAGAATCACAAATCATAATGAAAAGGAATCATGATAAAATAGCGAAACCAACTAAAACATATACCGTGGGTGATAACATCTATATTCAAATCAATGTCAGAAAAGGGCTCAACTATAAACTAACACCTAAGTTTGAAGGCCCATTTAACATTTTGGAAACATTAACGGCCAATAGGTTTAGAATTCAAAACGTAGCCCAACCCACGGATGAGAGAATAGTACCATTGTCTCACATAAGAAATTAAAAAGAAGTGAGGAAAAATTTTAATTTTTGTGACTAAAAGTTTTCTTTTTAATACAGGAGTAATTACATATATTTTTTCTCGTTACAGGTTTCCAAGATGAATTTTTTGTTGTTGGGAGTGATATTGTTCGCTCAGACATTTTTTTCGTATGGGATGAGTTCTAAGACTAAGAATATATATTTTAAATATGGAAATATAGTTGAAAGACAAGAAGACATTTTTATTACATCAACCAACGTAATTGTCGAAGTGCATATGCAAGCAATTTTTCTTCAAGAGAATGATGTCACTAGCTTAAGAACCGCCATTTCAAGGTTTTCTGCATCATTGGATGAGTTGCATAGGAGACATTTTCATTTGACTACTAAGAGTTTGCTTGGATCAACATTAAAAGTTGCAGAGATGCTATCTGATGACTTGAAAAATAAGACTGGAGAGACAGGATCTTTGGCTTATGACCTTTTGATGTGGACTGTAGGACACGAACAAAAAGAAAGACGGAATCCGTTCATTTATGCTGCATTAAGCATCTTTGGGTCTGTTGCAAGTTTAGGTTTAGGACTTTCCAATCGTCTTAAAATTAGTAATCAAAATAAGAAAATTGAGTTCTTGACTCATAAAGATGAATTGATTATGTCAGAACTAAGGGATCAGTTAGCTTCAATCAATAAAATTATGGATTTGTTAAATGAACATTCAGATAATATCGTTCAAATTATGGAAGTACAGGATTTGTTAGCAACATTAACGTATTATGATTCAAAGATAGATCACATACATAACAGAATTGCACATTTCATTGAGAAATCCAAGGATTATGTAGAAGCTATCACGTTAGCAACTAAAGGTGTATTGTCGCCCCATTTGTTGCCTATACGTTACTTAAAATTAGTTCTGGAGAACACTAGGGATAAACTAGGCTATGTTCCTTTGTTAGACGAACATAGGTTAGAATTTTATTACAGCCTAATTACAGTAAACATAGATAATAACAAGATTAGGATTACAATTCCCTTTGATTCTTCTGATGCCTGGCAATCTTACAGGATATCACCATTTCCGACTTTCATGACGAATCACTCAAATCCAGTAATATCCAGTTTGACAGGACACGTATTGATTTCCCCAGACAAGGAAACATATACGGTCATTAAAGACTTAAATCAATTAACTCACTGTTCAGACGCAATGGATAGAAAAATATGTACAGCTGACTCATTTGAATTCCGTAAAAACTTGATGGATTCATGCGAGTTAGGTATAGTGCTAGACGGTGCTCTCTCCCATACAAGTGAAAATTGTCTGGATAGGCTTTATCCCTTTGACAATAAAGAATTCAATTGCAGACTAAATAATGGCTCGTGGATACGATACGACAAGGACGGCTTCAATGTATCATGCCCTGACGGATCCACATCCTTCAACAACATCTTCGTCGCAGCAGATGGCTGTATCGGGACTTCCCCGAATTCCATGGTGACTGGCCTACGGACAATCATCAGAGAACGAGCTTACTTCGCGAACTTCACGTGGACCTCTACAACGCCCGCACTTCCTCTCCCCTATAAAGGAAGTGTGGCGAAACGCTTAATGAAACTTACCGAAAAGGACCACCTGTCGCCGACTTACAAAGAGATTCTTCACCCTATATTACTAGCAGGTTTATGTGTAACGGTGTTAATTTTTATCGCCGTGAACATCCTTGTTTGGCGTAGGTTACGGCACAGCAAGCAGCTACAAAGGAACGAGTTGAATAGCCCTGACAATACCCCTTACCTGATCCAGTTCAAAGCTGTATGAGTGGCCACCTCATTTGCTAAGGGAGTAATTTGTCAGGATGATGTTTGTATGAAAAGCTGATTAGTACGCTAGTAATATGTAATTAAAGAAATTCTCTACATTTGCATTGTTAAAAATACATTTAAAATAACATTTAAAAAAATAAATAAAATAAAAAAGGATATAAATCATTTTTTTCTCTCGGCATCTAATAAAAATATATAAGCCGGAATGTTAAAAAAGAAAAGAGAAAAAAAAAAAAAAAAAAAAAAATATAAGATATATAACAGAATCTATGGGCATCTAATAAAATGTATCAGCCCTATATATAAATATATATATATATATATATATGTACGAAACCGTGGTACGTGTACGTACCAGGAATTTGTATTTGTGCACTAAAAATTGAGTATCTTGTTTCTGACAAAGGTAACAATTATTCTTTATCAAGTTACCGAATCATTTGTAAGTCAGAATTTGTTTTGTTTTTTGGTACCATGTAATCATTTGCTAGCAATGTACCATATATATGATCTTGGTTTTATCATGCATTTTTCTTTTTGCTTTGGTAATATCTTTTTTGTATGCATTATTGTTATTATTTTTGATGTGCCTGTTTGGACATTCGTCCTCAGTTGGGTATAGCTAGTTTTGAACGAAGAATGATACGTATGTCCAGTCACACCTAATAACCATGTTTCGGCTTGTTGTTAAATTTTTGTAAAAAAATTGAGATAGCTGGCCGAGCTTATGTAATGATTAGAATAGTAATATTACATGTTTAAAACAAATGACGTAATATGTCATGTTGGTTGGAAGAGCTGACCGTGAGATTTGCTATGGTCAACTCAAATTGTAAGCAGGATGTAAGATGCTAAGTTGCCATTCTTTCTTAGTGTCAACACATTGTCTCTTCGTGTGAAAGTTTGTGACGTCACCGGATGCAGGTGTCTTCCGATTCCGTCACTTGGTTAAGAAAAAGCAAGTATACGATATTTGTGATATCGGTAATTTATTCAGTTTATATCTAAACTTCACCAGAATTGGTCATGTGGACCAACACAGCTTCCTCCAGTGATGGAGATGTTTAACTCAGTTGTTATTCACAATAAAACTTAAAAACCACTAAGATGTGTTCAATAAACCATTTAAATACATCTGAAAACAACTCATACTCAAATGTGTGCTTAAGACAGTAGCACACCAATATATATATATATATGATTTGTGTCTGCCAATTTTCATGTTCATACCTGGCTGTCACTTTTGTTCCAAAGTGACAACTTTTGGCAAAAGAATCAGTGGGGAGGATCAAACTACTCTTAGTGTTTAGCAGATATTCTAATGATCTTCCCGGGGTTTGATGGGTGGTATGTGAACTACATTCATATAAATGTGCGCATTGAAACGTGCCATAGAAAAGTCACAGTAGCCATTTTTCGATATCGACGTGAGGCCGATTTTCAGCGGTGCCGTAAATTACCAGGAGAAAACTTCACATATTTAAATGAAATTTTCAGGGATATATGGGATGGTTATGTTCTTTTCCCATGCCAATTCTCATATTGATATCTGCCATAGAAAAGCCATAGGAAACGGTTATATCGGTATGGGTGGAATGGTTATTTATGGCTGTGGAGTAAATTGTTCTTAGAATAATTCAGCTGATCTTTTTTTGGCGGTGGGGTCACTACCTCATATACCAATTAATATATTCAAATGGAATTTAGAGGAAATATTTGGATATATATAAGCTTTCTTTTTGCCAATTTTCATGTTCATACCTGTTATAAGCATGCCCTGCTCTCACTTTTGTTCGTGAGTGACAATTTTTAGCTAAAAAATCAGCGAGGAACAGCAAACTACTAATAGAGTTTTAGACATCCTAATGATTTTCACAGGGTTTGAAGGGTTTTATCTGAACTACATTCATCATAATTTTTGTATTAAAATTTGACCTAGAAAAGTTACAATGGTCATTTTTTGATATCGGCAGAAGGCCGATTTTCAGTGGCGCCGTAAATTACATGTAAAATACTTCACATATTTAAATAAAGTTTCAGGGATTTATGGGATGGATATCTACTTTGCCCTTACCAATTTTTATGTTGATATCTACCACAAAAAAGTCAGAGCAAAAGTTTATATCAGTATGGGTGGAAGGGATATTTATGGTTGTGGAGTAAATTGTTCTGAGAATAATTCAGCTGGTGCTTTCGGCAACGGGGTTACTACCCATATGCCAGTAATATATTCAAATGAAATTTTAAGGGATTATTTGGATATATATAAGCTTTCATTCTGCTATTTTTCATGTTCATACGTGCTATAAGACTGCCCTAGCTGTAACATTTGTTCGTGAGTGACGATTTTTAGCTAAAAAATCAGCGATGAGCTGCAAACTACTCTTGAAGCTTCACAAATATCAAATTGATTTTCACCGGTTTTGATGGGTTTTATGTGAACTACATTCATCCCATATTCGTATCGAAACTTGCCATAAAAAAGGCACAGTAGCTATCTTTCGATATCGGTAGAAAGCCGATTTTCGGTGGCGCGGTAAATTATACTTCACATATCTAAATGAAATTTTCAGAGATTTATGGAATGGATATATACTTATTCGATAGAAATTTCTATGCTTTTACCTGCAATGATAAAGCTAAAGTGAACGCTTATTTCAGTATGAGTTGAATGGTTATTCTTGACAGTGGAGTAAATTGTTCATAGAATAATTTATATATCCAATTGAAAATTTCAGGGATTGATGGGAAATATAGTTTCTCTGTTCCTTCCAAAGTCCATGATAATATCTGCATTTGAAAAGACACAGCTTTCATGTAGCATTCTTAAATATGCTGTTAAATGTAGCAACATTACAGTGAACTGCGTGACAGTGAGCGATATCAACGAGGGCAATGCTGATCTCATAAACAATATTCGTTCCGAGTTCAGCTTACATAAATTTTTACTTAACTTTAATGTTTTCTCCACCCAAACATAGAAAACCCAAATTCTCGTTACCCAAATGTCTGTTTTAATGTTGATTTACTCAGAAACCAAAATGTTTATTGGAAAATC
>NC_090737.1:54877431-54887431 GCF_036898095.1 Palaemon carinicauda
CTAGTTCTAAAATCAAACCAATCAAGGAACATAAAACCATATAAAATACCTATAACACATAAAACTATATAATTATATAAAACACCCAATAACTAATATACTTAGTCACCCGCAGGAGACAATTAACACCCATCTAGAGCAGCAACTCACAGAAAAGAAAATGAATCAATGGGTCACCGGCAACTGAATAAGTAAGCCGTCATTCAAATTGGGTTTTGTCTTAAAATTGTATAAAGACTCCAAGATTCTCAGTTGGCTGACACGACTATGTCTGCCTGCAAATTTTAAATTTTCCTTGGAAATGGCATGACCAGATTTAAACTAATGGTCATAAATAACCGAAATTGGTTTCTTATGTAAAGGCATATCAGTTCAATCCGATCTCCCCATGTGCTCCGAAATCCTACACTAAAGCTGTCTAGTTACTCTATTGAGTAAATGCTACTTGAATTCAAGGAAGGCAGATTTTTTTTTTTTTTCAACATTAGATTTAAAGTCTGGATACCATCCCTTTAATGACAACAGTAAGGAGATAATAGCCTTTATACCAAATGATCAATTGTTCATGTATAAGTATCTTCCTTTCAGGCTGAAGGATGCTCATGTCAATTTTTCTCGTGTGATGATGTATGTACTAGTTTCAATATTAGGGCACAGTGCCTTTGTCTATTTGGAGAACATAATTGTAATCGGGCTATGGCCGATGAGCATCAAACCAAATATTATATAAGTGTTAGAAGCCTTGACACCTAAGGAAATGAAGATATATTTATACAATTGTAAATTCTTTTAATAAGAAGTAGAATTATTGGGCATAAAGTAACACCCTAAGGCCCTAGGCCTTGTGCATATAAAGTAGCAGCAATTATAGAATTTCTATAGTAAAAAAAAAAAAAAAAAAAAAAAAACACTAAGGAAGTGGCCAGCATTCTCGGGCTTGCAGGGATTACCGGAAGTTTATACAGAACTTTAGTCACATAGTGCAACCACTGGATTCAATGCGGAAGCTGCCCAAATTTCAGTTGGGAGAGAGGGAGAAAGCTGCTCTCCAAACATTTAAGAATATTGATGATGAAGTAAATAAGAGGTCAATTTATTTCACTCCATGTACTTTAAAGGGACCAGAGGTTAGGCACAGTTTCTTTGATAGAAAGACATTGGCAATTCTATGGACGATGGGGAGACATCATTACTCATAGCATAAATTCAAAATGCAAACTAATCAATGATCATTGCAGGATTTGTTAAAAAAATGGGAGATAAGCACTTGATAAACTCTGTGGATCAAGAGGCTGTTAGAGTTTGATATTTTGAATTAAGACCATATCACAAGGAAATCAAATATAGTAGCCACTATTTTCTCCAGTAACGCCATTACGGCAGTAACAACTGGAACTTTAAATCGGAAGTAACACCAACGAAAAGTTTCAGGTTCAAAAACACTTGTGGGTGAAGGACATAGAAAACAAGAAGATCTAGGCGACTCCAGGGAGAGACGGCGAGCAAGAATTTCCGTAGACTGCTAGCGATTGGGGTAACATTGGAGGAACCCACCCCGAATGCCCCGTGGATGTGTGGGGTTGATTTGTGTAGCTGGAGTTTGGGTGAGCTTATTGTGGGACAGAAGTCCAAAGCTTGGATTAAACAGGTTAAGGCCTGCGTTGGTGATGCGAGTAAAAAGTCCCCGTATTTTTTTGCGCATTGAGTCCCAGAACCAACAGCTGAAGAATATTTGAAATTATTATGTTGGGGACAGTCCTTACCATTGGTTGGAAATGTGGCCATGGGTTGGAGTTTGCCATAAAAATGGTCTATAATACCTCCATCAGAGATAGCCTGTTTATTCATAGTTTTTCGGTAGGACCCTGTACTCCCATATACTGTTGTCATGGATCCCCACACCATGCCATTATACATATGTACCTAGTTAGAGAAGATGATTTGTTGTGGCATTACCTGGTTACCTGAGAGAAAAGAATGGGGAGCCATGATTCCGGCACGAGAATGCACGGACGAACACGGGCCATGAAATAAAGGCATTCCCCACAGAGCAAATGAGAAGGTCATAAAAATCTGGATTATTTTATGTATATCTCATTTTGATGTATGTTATAAAAAGATATATTAGATATTGTTTTGATTTACTTCCTAAGTATATCAAGGGTAAATATATTTTTATATTATTGTGCTTTCTTTTGCTTTCACGTTTATTTTTTGATGCATCTAAATTCTATTACATGTATATTGAGACCAATTTTGATTTTGCAACAAAAATAATTTTAGGTTTCTTTTAATATTCTTTATTCGATTTTGCTCTTTACTGTGTGTTATGTGTGTTGGAAATGTTCATCTTATGTTCTTAATGTAATATATAGCCGGGAGATATGAATATTTTAATGCGTTCAAGAAACTAACGGTAAAACATATGATTACTATTTTGCTCTTTTTCCATTCTCTTATGAGGATGTATGTAAACCGGAATTTGGGGTTTCTGTATGATCTATTGTAGGAGTGAGATACGTCTATTTGTAACTGGTAATTGTAACAAGCAAACCGGCTCCATCATCTTGATATTAACTTGTGCCTGCAACCGACGAGGATGGTATTGAAACGGTAATGTACAGGTTGAAATTAGCAGAGAAAGATAAGAGAGAAAGTGGAAGAAAAACTTTAGAAAAATAGATCAAAATAAGAAAAATATAGATAAATAAGAAAATAAAAGTATTGTGAAATTTGCAGCATGCCGAACTTGCTGCGGAGGGGGAAGGGGTGAGTGATGAACCGATCGTGGGGTTATGTAGCTGCCGTATTTAAGTGCTAACTGTCTTTTTTCCTTTGTGACAAAAAAATAAAGGTTACGGTGTCGTTTGGCACCAACAAAAAGTTCGTTATAGGTCAGCGTGGATATAGGCGTCACTAAATACCTTCCCGATTGGTTCTTGAAAAACTACCAGGCCGAACAAGCAATCACGATTGCCCATAACAATGCTGTTGAGATGGACCCTTGAGTTGGATGACTCAGGGGAAGTTAGTCTTGTCCGAAGGCCCATAAGAAATAGTTCGAGGGGCCCCGAGGTGCCATAAATTTGTCCCTCTAAGAGTACCATTTTTTCCGAGGGCATTTTCTTAGTTACGTAACATAAATTTGAATGAGGGCCACCTTTTAACTCATATAAATATAGTGTGCGTAAAAGGATCTTCTTTGGTAGCATTTTTGCATGAAATTCTCCTCCATTCGTGTTTTCCTAACTTGATCGAAAGCCAGTACGATATAGACCTGGTTATACATAAAAGTATTTCTCCAAAAGTGTTTAGGCCATTGCTCATTATTTTGAATATATTATTATTATTATTATTATTATTATTATTATTATTATTACTTTCTATGCTTCAACCCTAGTTGGAAAAGCAGGATGCTATAATTATGCCTAGGGGCTCCAACAGGGAAAATAGCCCAGAGAGAAAAAGAAACAGGAAAATTGAATTCTTTTAAGAACAGTAAAAACTTGAACAAAACCTAAGAACAGTCATAAGATAGAATATTTTGCCCGAGAGTACCCTCAAGCAAGAGAACCCTAACCCTAGATAGTGGAAAACCATGGTACAGAGGCTATGGCACTACCCAAGACTAGATAACAATGGTTTGATTTCTGAGTGTTCATCTCCTAGAAGTTCGGCTTACTATACCTAAAGAGTCTCTTCTACCCTTACCGCGAGAACAGTGGCCACTGAAAAATTACAGTGGAGTAGTTAACCCCTTGAGAGAAGAATTGTTTGGTAATCTTGGTGTTGTCAGGTGTATGACGACAGAGGAGAATATGTAAAGAATAGGCCAGACTATTCGGTCGATGTGTAGGCAAAGGGAAATGAACCCTAACCAAAGAAAATGATCCAATATAGCGCTGTCTGGCCAGTCAAATGACCCCTTAACTCTCTAGCGGCATTATCTCAACGAGTGGCTGGTGCCCTTCCCAACCTAGGTTCATGTCATGATTAAAATTAGCTAATTCTATTTCCCTAATCTATGAATAATGTCTTTTTTTTATACTTCTCCTAATCCCTTTCCTTCCATTACTTATATTGGGGGTATTACCTACAGTGAGCCTTACATGTCACGCTGTAAGTGGTACTTCGGTTATTTGTATAGTCACCTTCGACTCTTCGCTTAAATATCCCCTTCTCATAACTTCTCAAGTCTTTCCCGCTAAGCCATCAATCTCAATTTGTTTTGTCTTTTCCACTTTTCCCTTTCCCCTAAGAACATCTTGGAAACTATTTTGAGAATCAAGAAATGTAACAGAGTGGCGTTTCCTGCCTTTGTATTGATTGAATAAAGTCATTCGTCTATTTTAAAGAGTTAAATCTCCTCTCTGCCGCTCCCAATTTCACTTTGAAAATTAGCAAATCTTATAGTATATAATTTCCTGACTGTTGAAATTATTTAAAAAGAAATAGTAAAAAGGAAACAAGTTCTAATATTTCTAAAATTAACTGTCTAAAAAATTATTGCAAATTGATGAGTATCTGGCTGTAAATAAATCTTCTTACCACCGTTATCCCTTTCATAAGTGGTTGGTTGACTGATGCGCCCTTTCCAATGACTTATAAAAAAGGCCTTTTCTTCCACCAAACCTCTTCTCTCCACATCATCCTTCCCCTTAAGTTGTCATCTTTGTTACTCTCTTTCACAATCAGCACCTTACCTGGTAATAAACTATGAGAGAATAAATTTCGTTGGAAGACTCTGTTTTGGATAGCTATTCAGGTGCTACAAAAGTTTTTGAGTACAGGATACCATGGCGCAAAGATGTCTGTGACTGCACTTTTGCCACCAACTAATTACCTAAGCTCCAGTGTGTTTGATTACTTTTTGCTCTTGGTTTGGAGAGAGGGATTGATCAGTACAAGATTACAACACAGAATTAGATTTGACTAACTTTTGAAATGCAACACTTTTCCCTAAACCACAGATTCGTGATTTATTATATCATGCAGTAAAAGCATGGATGAAAAGCAGCTGAGAGCATAGATTATTTCCTAGGACTTACTTAAGACTGTTGATGTGATACACGGTTGGGGCAGTTAATTTTTCCGACCTGAAATAAAGGTCCCTGATATCAGTCTGTGCATAATGAATGGTCGGAATTAAGAGGTGTGTAAGTTCTCCAATAAATGTAGTAATATCGATTTGTGATGCATCAACTCCCCCCTTAGTAATATCTATGTCAGCATTACAGTGTGAGTTGATGAGAAGATATCCTCTTCAACTGAGTTTACCACTGATCAGTACAAGATTACAACACAGAATTAGATTTGACTAACTTTTGAAATGCAACACTTTTCCCTAAACCACAGAATCGTGATTTATTATATCATGCAGTAAAAGCATGGATGAAAAGCAGCTGAGAGCATAGATTATTTCCTAGGACTTACTTAAGACTGTTGATGTGATACACGGTTGGGGCAGTTAATTTTTCCGACCTGAAATAAAGGTCCCTGATATCAGTCTGTGCATAATGAAGGGTCGGAATTAAGAGGTGTGTAAGTTCTCCGATAAATGTAGTAATATCGATTTGTGATGCATCAACTCCCCCCTTAGTAATATCTATGTCAGCATTACAGTGTGAGTTGATGAGAAGATATCCTCTTCAACTAAGTTTACCACTGATCAGATCAAATAAGGCTTATTTGTTGATATCCCTCGACAAAAACTCTTTCTTCCTGCCAGAGAACAAAGCCTCTGCCATATCACTAACACCAGGGTGAACTTTCTGCCCAGAACGCCTTTGGTGAGTGTTGCGATTGATTGATGGACCTCCATTATAACCATCAAAAGATACTGTTGCCGTCCTATATTTTGAATGGTAAAATCTGTATATAACTCAGCTATTGCACCATATCTATCTCCCTTCTTCCAGGTTACTCAATGTAATAAGGACCTTCCATCAAAGACAGAGTGCTCTGTCTTAGGAGCAGATCGAGGTAGATCTACACCTTTTTCTTTCAAATGATCTGAGATAGTGTGACCGAGCTGTGCTTTATCTGGCTTACGAAATATATTTCTAATTTCGAAAAGAGCTGGAGGGTATGGGATGAGTTCATATCCTTAAACGTCTTCCAATGACACCACACTTGTTTTTGTCACTACATATAATCTCTGAAATAAGAGGTCAGGATCAGTACTTTGACCTGGTACAACCTTAATTGCAGAAACATCACCAAGCATTGGCTTTTTTTTTTCTTTTCTCTTAAAAAGTTATCTGAAAGCAGACTGCCCAATCATATTTTCAATTATTTTTTTTTTTCAATGGACTTTTATTCAAGAATATTTACGTTGGGATTTACCACTATATCTCTGGCTACATTCTGTAGGGTGAACAAGATAGTAATTTGGTCTTGAGTTTTTGTAGGTCTAAAGGGTCCCTCCTCATCATGGCTTTGGTTAAATCTTTGTTGATCACTGGTAGCGTAGGAAAGTTCATTTAATTCCTACATTGCCTTGTTATACTCAGCAGTGACGGGAGCTGATATCATCCAAATGACCTCTGCTCTTCTGTCATAGCACATTCCTGAGTCAGTTCACCTGAGGTTTTTAGTGACTTCATTAAAACTTGTTCAACAGCAAGATCAGAACTAAGACTTGCCTAGTACATATCACTACGATGGAACTCAATGAAGACCATTGAAAAATTTCTGAAACACGTCTGGATGAATGAGCTCTAGTGGCTCCATCTGTTGGACATAGAAATGTGCATACTTAAGATAACTTCAGTTGCCAGTTGATGCAAATATTGGGAGAGAATTAGAAACAACACTTAAATGTAAAAGCTAAAATTCATTATAATCTACCGTTATCAATCCCCTTGTAATTCCCAACATCTTATGATAATTAAACCCCAGGTGATTTGTCTTTCACCTATCACTAAGTTTTGACTTCAATTTTCCCAATTCCAGACTGATTTTAACCATTGAATCTGATGTCATAACACTCATCAAGGAGCGTTGACCTGACGCCAATGATGAGTATGCATCCTCACACTTAACAAACAAAAATGTAACCTCTGGTCTGTCACTAACTAGATCTAAAACAAGTATGTTTCAGAGGATCACAGATGGCACTTTGTTTTGATTTCCCTGTCATCAAATGATCTACTGAGTTTTCAACATATACCACTAGCTGAATATCTTTTAGACCAGTTTTATTCATGAGGGATCCAATTGCACCCAATAAGTTCATTAGAGTGTGGAAGCACCCTAACAAGAGATCTATTTTTCTCAAATACCTATTTTGAGGTCCATCAACAATGATCTCACTTGTTTTCCGGTACAGGGACTGGTAAAATGTTATTATGGGTATGATACTATGTTTTACTACTTGCATATGAAATAACTCTAGTGTAGAAAAAAAGCAACTCTTGACTCCCGAGTACAAGTCAATCATAGGCAGATACATAACTGAGGACTGGCCAGGGTGTTTGTAACCCTGATGAATTATATGCATCAAACCAGACCAATTTGGAGTTTCCTTCTAATGCCTAATGATAGCTTCCATTGAATATCTAATTTTTCATTACATTTCATTACATTTTTTTTGTGGGGGGTAGGGGGCGTTATCTGCTTAAACACTACTTTATGACAGACATGGTTAGCAAAGCGATAGTTCACTATGGCAACACATGTGTTCTCCACACATTTAAATTTTGAAACATTTTTTCTTGGAATGACTTGTCTTCTTTTTTTTTTCACCAGGAGCAAGGCATCAATTATCCCCATCCTATAAAATGAGCCTCTACTATCGACTGAAAGAATATTTTGATAAGCATTGCCAACAGTGAATAGTCACATCTCCTGAAATAACATCATCACCCAAAATATCTACTGTACAGCTGTAGTGTCAGCGGCATTCTTTTCAAATCTTAGAACTTCTCTATATGATGGGAAAAATCCCATCGTATGTAAATTATCTACAAGGAACCATAAACGATACAAATGATGTGTTTGGGACTCTAGATCTATTTACATTGGGGATAGAACATTCGAGGACGTACTGCCTATTCAAACCTCACAGTCATTTGGCTCTTATCTTTCCCAACAAACAAAATATCCAGTACTGTGCGAAGACTGTCTAGAAGATACTTCAAAATAATATCAAGTTTTGGCCCTATTTATACCTGGATATTGGTCTGTAACAGAGGGAACTTTGTTTTTATATCACTTTTCATAAGTCTAGCAGCAGTTTCTATAATTCCTCTCTTCTGTGATTACTCATCAGTGTTCCTATTTCATATGCAATATGATTGAAGGATGTGAGGACTTGTTTCCATCATTGTAACAATATCCTTTTGGCCTTCTCTTTCTATTGTATATATTGAGTCCCCATAATGCACTCGTAATTTTCATTTACAGTCCCGATTGCCATACGGAAAAGAATCTCCACTGCTAAGGTAGCCTTTCATTTTATCCCACTGACAATTGTTCTTCATCATTAGCTTCAAGAAAAGAGCCATTTTCGAAAAGGCTTGACCATAGTTCTTTTAGAGTCGTCCTGATTTTCTTTGTTTTGTATTTAGCTCCACTTTAAACCTGTTGGGAATATCACGCCTGGATCAAAAGTTCCCATCACAGGAGTGATGATATACACAGTCGGCTGCATGTAAGTCACAACCACAGTACTCACTTCGACCTTTCACCGTAACACCCCTGTCATCCTTACGGTCACTACAGCACTGGGATATTGTTTTAACATAACTATCTGTTTTTACAAAAATGAAATCTGAGGCGTTAAATATAACTTTAGTACCCCCAGAAAAGACAATTGGATTTGCTATAGAATGGTCCAGTGAATGCCAGCGCACTTCATTCGAGTTATGTGGGTTTATGTGCCGCTTACAACAATTTGAAAGAACTACGCAACCAGCTGTCACAATAATGTTGTCACCTCTTTTAGCACTTGCTTCATTGATTCCAGTGGCACCCTTTTTCTTAAATTCGAACTTTATCATCTTTGCTCTCCTGTTTTTTTTTTTTTTTTTTTAGATAGGTCATGTTTGAGGGTAGAAATTATTGATACCGGAAAAAAAGTATGGAATATATAATCAGTAATTTCGATCCTATATCATCAAAATTCAACTATTTAAATTCTTCCATTGCATTCCTCAACCCTGAAAACATTATAATTATGATTCTAAAGTTAATTATAATGAAAAAAAGTATTTGCAGGTTAATATATTGGCGGTCATCTTGGATATGGCAGCTTCCAATGATCAGAAATGAGTAGGTTTTTATTGTCATTCTTCGTATCAAATAGTACCAGAATCAGTTAAAAGATCTTTTCTAGAAAATATTGGGGAGTCAACGGATTTTTGTCTTATCTGTACTCGACTACGCATCACAGATTCATTTTAAGAGAACTGGACGAGTCCAAAGCCAGATGGTTCTCTCAGTTGTAATCAAAAGTAGATTAATTTCAACTTAAATATTTGAATAATGAAAGAAAAATTATAGATTACAACACCTATGTGAAACCAAATAAAAGCTTTTATACCTCCGTTACCCTTCACTTTTACATGATCTATTTGATACCGTGAAAAATATTTTCTATATCAAGCAATTACCGAAGCACGTTTTTGCCATTCGTCCTCCTGCGAAGAATAAAAAGAGATCGTTCGATATATGTCGTTCAGTTTCACTCTTTTGCTCTATTCAAATGTCAATCGGTCATATCGTATAGGATAAAAATATCCCAAACAACCGTATTTAAGCAAAAAACTCAAAGTTATCTTTTCATATTGACACCACAAATAATAGTCCTCTCTTTTTTAACATTTTCCATGCATCTACAAAAGTTAATTATTTATACATATTCCCTTGTTCTGAACATTGTAAATAATTATTTGTATTCCTAATCCATATAATGACTCTTTTCCAATACATATAAAGACTCAGTAACAATGATTTTAAAAGCTTTAAGAACAGCTCAGGGAAAAAAAATTATAAAAAA
>NC_090737.1:54914931-54917431 GCF_036898095.1 Palaemon carinicauda
TCTATCCATGATAGTTTGTAAATATACGTAACCTGTTTTAGTTTTGCGTACGGGACATACCACATCAATTACTAACTCAGAAAAAGGATCACCTATAGTGGGTATGGGATGCAACTGGGCTTTAGGGATCCCCTGATTTGGTTTACCCATAACCTGACAAGTCTCACACTCTCTGATAAACTGCTTCACACTCAATTTAATTTCAGGCCACCGAAAATACCTAGCCAGCCTATGAAAAGTTTTTAACACACCCAAATGACCTGAAAAAAAAATGAGCATGAGCTAACTCAAAAACAGAATTTCTAAATTGAGAAAGTACCACAATCTGTTCCACCCAACGAGTTTTATTCAAATTATCAGATGCAGAACGACTAGTCCTCTTCACAACTCCAAACCTAGGTTTTGTCAGATCCTCAACATCGCCCAAATCAAAATTAAATTCATCCTTTTGAGCTTTAATAAAAGTAGCTCTGTCCCAATCAAATTTCATATTAACTACATCATTACAATTACTCTCTACTGGCTCGGGCCTTAAAACATCTAACTCTACACTACTTAACATTAAGTCATCATCGCTATCCACATCAAGTAAATTAGCAGCTTTTGCTGCGGACCGAGTGATTACAGCCACGGGACTAGCATTTACTGATAATGTAGGGAACAACTCGAGTCCTTCACTATCCGGCATATTATTTCCAAGGATAGCATCAATACCCGGAATAGGTAGACTATTCACCACAGTCAACTTAGTGAAGCGATCATAGCCTGGAAAAGACATGCAAACATTAACCAAAGGAGCTGACAAAATTGAAACCGGAAAACCTCCCAACAATACAATATTTCTAGTATATTTTTCAAAACCATTTAGAGCCTTCTTTAGGACTATTGACCTGGCAGAACCAGTGTCCCTAAAAAACTTCACCTGGACAACACGAGAGTCAAAAATCACCTTTCCAGGCCACACATATTTGTTGTACTTAAGTCATGATTGGGGATTAGAAACATTAGGCTTACTACTATTTACTGAACTACTATCTACTAAAGGTCTGTCTACAGCACTATGGCTATTAACCTCTGACCTATCACTAACCAAAGCTACAGGACTTTGATTATTTCGCTCAAGGTACATCCTACGATCATTACACTGGGTTTGGAAATGCCCGGGCTTGTTGCACCAAAAACAGCTTCCTTCACGGCTTGACCTTCTATTCACATTATATCTGTTATTTCGCTCACCTGAGAAGTATTTATTAGCAAATATTTTACGGGGTAGGACCTCCTTGGACTCTACCTACATCCCTATTACCTGAAAAAGAATTAAAATTAATATTACCACTTTGGGGATATGGGGAGTCTACGTACGAGGAGGTTTCCCCTCTCCCATCACTATTAGGGGTCAAAAGGTTTGATTATTTAAAGTTTTATAATTAAAACAACCGCTACCTGATCGATGAGTCAATACAAACTCATCTGTTAACTGAGCAGCACTATTCAATTCCACAGTTTTTACCTCCTCCAGGTGAACTCTCAACTCCCTGCTACAGGCCTTCTTAAACTCCTCAAGGAGCAACAGTTCACGTAACGCAGCGAAAGTGTCAATCTGACGACTGTTCAACCAGTCGTCGAACTGTTCCTCCTTGATGCGGGCAAACTTCACAAAAGACTGTGCAGGGTGTTTCGTATAGTTACGAAACCGCAGGTGGTAGGCCTCAGTGACTAAGTAGTAAGATTTTAAAATTAAGGCTTTTACCTTCTGATAACCCCAAACTACTCCCACCTCGATGGCATTATACACCAGTATTGCCTTGCCCACTAACCTACAATTAATAAACACGGTCCAAATTTCTCGGGGCCAAGACAATCGGGAGGCCACACGTTCAAATGCCTCGAAGAACTCAGGATCATCCTTCTCGTCAAACACCAGCACCAATTTTAGTGCTGCACCTATATTGAACCTATCTTAGGAGGTATTTTAAGGGGAACTCACCAATTGGCCCCCTGCAACCTAGCTATCTCTATATTTAATTTCACCATCTCAAACTCATGATGTCTTACCTGCTTGTTCTCCTCAAACTCTATTTTTCGCAACTATATGCGCTTACAAATAAAGTTGTATTCATTCTCCTCCTTGGAATCCCCCGACGCATTAACAGGGGCCTGAGATTTGAAAGGTACAGAATCAAGGGGGTCAAAAACAGATTAAAGGACACATTACCAAGAACTTTGGGAAAATTTGCTGGACCCCCGTAAATGGTACCTACTACAGGAGGGTCTTCAAACAGAGTTAGACCAGCCCTCAAACTTACTTTGTCCTCTTCAAAACCCTCACTCAAACTATCCTCACTATCACCTATTACCTCACTCTCACTTCCTGAATGTTCAGCTTTAGCTAACTCCTGTTTTAATTTATCCCTAACTAAAACTAACATCTCTGCTCTGGTGTCCTCCGTCTTCCAAGTAACACCCAACCACTTAGCACACTCAGCTAATTGTTTCTTAC
>NC_090737.1:54922431-54957431 GCF_036898095.1 Palaemon carinicauda
GATTCTATCTCATCAATCCTTTTCTTTAGAAATTATATTTCATCTTTCATTGCATAATCTGTTCTCCTCATATCTGTCTCTTCTCTATATCTTGAGCCCAACCCTATATGACATTTCATGCATTCGGGTTAGCCAGGTTTGCAAGTCCTGTATTGTTCTGCTAATAAGGGTAGCGCAATCAGCGTACTCTAGGTCACCTAATTTCTTATTGCCAATCCAGTCCAATCCGTCTCCAAGCTCTCCAACTGTTCTATGCATTACAAAATCCCCGAGGAGAATAAATATCATACTCGTAGTTGACAACACATTCCCTTGGAGTACTTCCTTGTTCACTAGAAATTCATTTCATAGGCCTCCACTAACATTAACTTTGCACTTGCAATGCTCATGAACAGACTTGATAAAATTTACATATTTATGAGGAACTCCATAATAACACAAGACTCTCCACGAAATTGGTCGGTGCATACTATCAAAGGTTTTTTCTCACCTGCAAATGCCACTAAAAGTGAATTGTTATATTTTTCACATTGCTGCACCATATGTCTCAAAATTTAAATTTGGTCAGTAAAACTGCTACCTTTTCTAAATGGTGCTTGTTCATCTCTCAGTTTTTGTTCAATCTTTCTATCTAGTCTCTTTCGAATAAGCATACTATATATTCTCATGGTAAGTGACGTAAGTGTGATGCCTCTATAATTAATGCAATTATTAATGTCTCTTGATATTTTCTATTTCCACCATCAATCTTACCTCCCATTCATCAGGTTTAGCCTCTTCGTACCACATTCTACAGAATAATTTTTTTAAGTTTTCTGGGAGTCACTTCATTTCCGGCCAATATAATGTCTTCATTGATGACCATGTGATATATTGATTTCTGTAATTGCCACATGGTGAAGTCCATGTATATTTATGAATGCCCTTATGCTGCAAAAGATTACCCCCAACAACCAGATTGCTTGTTGAACAAAGACCCTCAACGCTCATCATATTCTCTATACCTTGGTTATTCCATCCATTTTTAGCATTGAGGTCACCAATCTCAATTCTCATATCTCTCTACGGAATCTCATCTATTGCATTCTGCAGTTCCTAATAGTATTCATCTTTCTTTTCTTCAAGGTAATCATTTGTTGGTGCTAAGTAATCTATAATACTGATTCTGCACTACTTTGATTTAAAATTTGCAAGTAACAATCCACTATTCACAGTTTTCTATTCCGTTATATATATATATATATATATATATATATATATATATATATATATATATATATATATATATATATATATATATATATTCCTTGATCTAACATTTCTTTGCTAATCCCCTTATGACATATTTCAGTTAGGGCCAAGATATCCAAACTATATTTCATAAATTCAATCTCCAATTGCTTTAACTTCCTAATCTGATTTATGGTTCTAACATTTCAATTACTAATTATCAATTGTCCTTTAGTATATATATAAACTGTGAGATTCTAAGCACTCCACTACTCCAGGGACTAGGGGTCATTCTGTCAATTATGCTTTCCATACCCGGACTAAATCGACAGGATTCAATGGCTAAATTCATCAAATGATAGCCAGTTCCTTGTGATGTGCAGTGCCTATCTAACTAAGGCAAGTGACTGCTGCCGGTCGATACTAATTCCACTAAGATCATCTGCTATGCATCAGGAGTAAAAGCCGAAGAGACATCTTGTCTATCACTTAAACCCAATCTGTCACCCTGCTGCTAGTGACTTCATCAAGATTTATTGGGGCATTTGCTCTACACCCAAAGTTTTCGTTACTCTGTTAAGTTGTTCAACTGCTTATATAACCGTTGGCATACATGGATTGCTAAGATATACAGCCTAGCACGGTAAATATTCCGTCTAGCACG
Source organism: Palaemon carinicauda (assembly GCF_036898095.1). Classification (NCBI taxonomy): domain Eukaryota; kingdom Metazoa; phylum Arthropoda; class Malacostraca; order Decapoda; family Palaemonidae; genus Palaemon; species Palaemon carinicauda. The sequence goes on from NC_090737.1 coordinate 54,924,326, forward strand.
ATGGGGGAAAATTAACCGAGGGGAATGTTCACCTCGAGGAAAGCTCACGGTGGGGAAAATCAACCAAGGGGAGGGTTCACCTCGAGAAAAGCTCACCGCTAACCATTTTGTAAAGTAAAGATATGATAATACAAAAAAAGGAAGTGACTTTGTAAGGAATATTTTCTAGTAAAATTTTTTCTTTATCTTTAGATTGTGCTTACCTCTTATATATATATATATATATATATATATATATATATATATATATATATATATATATATATATATATATATACATACATATATATATATATATATATATATATATATATATATATATATATATATATATATATATATATACATACATATATATATATATATATATATATATATATATATATATATATATAGCCTATATATATATACATACATATATATATATATATATATATATATATATATATATATATATATATATATATATATATACAGTACATTTTACAGGTAAAACCGATGTATATATTACTGTTTATGAATAAGTATTTATATTTTAGTCATACATTTGACACAATGCACAATAAGAGAAATAGGAAAATCCATAAGAATTCATACACGAATAAATCATAAAATGCAAAAATACAGATATGATAATGTAAGCATTTTGATTTTGTACTTTGAAAAGTGATCACATTTTTAACAAAAAAGATTATTAGTTAAGCCTCTTCAATGTAATTCAGAATAAGTCTTTGAATTTTCTGGGCACAATAATAAATTCCAAGCTTTCCTTCACTTGATAGGCGCAAGTTAACCTACATATTGCTGAATCTTACTGGCATTGTCACTCCGTTGTAATTATTTTGTTGTATTAGCATAATGCCTGGCAGGAAACTTTACCCACGGTTAACTTCCTCGAGGTGAAATGATGGCAATGAATTTTCAGTAACCTTAATTTCAGGCCTACTCACATACCTACAAGCGAGGCATATTCCTTATACGTTTTCCTTTTCTAAACACCAAACATTTTGGACTTAAAGCTCTCAACTGTTCATTAGCTATCTATCCAAAAGTTAAGTTTAGAAGAGACTCCAGCTTAGATAGGCAACTCTTTTAAGAAATATACACTGAAATCATACTAATGGTTTCTATATTAGAATAGCAACATGGCCTATTGTACTTAGCCCTTTGAGTTTCTCCAGGTACAGTTCTCTTGCTTCTGATTACTCTTTCCAAAGAAAATTTGCGTTTCCATGTTTAAACAGCATTTCATGGTTAATAGTGTGGCCGGGTAAAAATTTTTATTTGGATGATAGCTAAAAAAAATTTCAATATATTTTCTTTCATATTTTATCATCATTGTTAAAATCACAGCAACTGTTATTTTCCTTGTATATAGTCATATCCACTTTATTAGGGTTATAATCTTTTTTTTTATTTCTCTTTTAAAGTTTATTCATATGTTTTAAGGTAATTTTCATCATGGGCTTCTTGCCTTTGGGGTGGTCTACAATATGTCTTACAGCATTCTGATTTTGTAATGAGGAACGTAGCATGGATATCAATGATGATGATAGTACCATTATTATTAAGAAAAACAACAATAATAGTAATAAAAGTGGCTATTGGATTAAATGAAGTCCCTTATTTAATGTTCGATGTTCGTTATTGATTGTCTTTTGACATAATGACTTTATTTTCCAGTTGCCATAATTCTAAACTTGAGTAATTTTACTCAATGTATGTGCTATTTTATATTATGTATAATGCAGTACGGGATGTAATCCTGAATATTTTGAAGATTAAGCCAATATTATCATAAATATACGCATATAGTGCAATTATTCAAAACAGTTTTAGTTGAATCATAACGGACTGCAATAATAATAAATAAAAAAAAAATATGATAATAATAAGAGAGAAAACTATGTCATAAGAATTATTTCTAACGCATCAGTACATGATTATGTCGAATTTAGGTCTGAACTTTGAATCGAGATCAACCTATCCCCACCATGATAGACGAGTGGTAAAATTGTGATACCTGCCCATTACATGATAATGCTTTTCAAATCCGAGTGGATACTGCAATCAAATTTTGAATCAAAAATAGTATTCAATACCGAAACACTCATAGTATAAACATTTTCCACTAAGATATTTGTTCGTGAAGCTGAAGTAATTCCATATTAAAGCCTTTTCTCTGAAATAATTGGCTAATATGTAAATCTGTATTTATGTATAATTCAGTCACAAAATTTCTTCTGTCAGAGTTATAATCCTGAGAAGTATCATTCTAAGATTTATATGAGTAACTTGGTGAGAAGAGGAAATAGTACATTACTCTCGTATTTTTTGGAAGACAGGTCATTATATTTCTGCAAAATTCCATTCAACATTTGAAACAAAAACGTAAATTAACATGAGAATTGTACAGCTCAAAAAGTATTTTACAGAGTATAAGTGTTAAAACAAACTTATTATCCTAAGCCAGGCAGGTAATTAAATACTAGACCAATGTATCATAGCTGCATTAAATTTGTGTCACATTCTTGATTACAAGGGATTTTGCTTTCAAGTTTTGTATTGGAAATATGAAGACAAATACAAAATCTGAGACTGGAGGCTTGGCGACACAATTCCCTCGTCATCTACCATTTATATATACTGTACATATATATATATATATATATATATATATATATATATATATATATATATATATATATATATACACACACACACAAACACACACACACACACACACACACACACATATATATATATATATATATATATATATATATATATATATATATATATATGTGTGTGTGTGTGTGTGTGTGTAGAAATCACGAAAGCTGACACGTGATGAATATAAAACGTATTATAGCCACGAAAGGAAAAATGAAAAGGACTTGATTGGAGTTAGTACTTTCATCCACTCAGGACATTATCAAACTCAGCAATGAGAATACATATACAAAGACATCGTATTTATACAGGAGAAGGGGATCCAACAGCTGTCAGTTTCTTAATAATTCCGGAGAAGTCAGATTTTAGATAAAAGGATAATACTGGATTAACGGAAAACAGACCTGGGCTTAGATTCAAATTTCTACCTTGAGTACAGGAGATTAAAAATGATTCAACAATATTCCTTTGGAAATAGTCATTTACATGGATTACTTTTTCTGTCTTTGACCAACCAATTCTGTGACTTGACCCTAACCAGTGGGAGGCCAAGGCATTATTAAGAGAACCCCTGGAGACGGCCACCTGATGTTGTTTTAATCTGACTGGTATACTTTTTGATGTTTGGCCAACATAAAATAGGTTACACTCTGAACAAGTTATGCTATATATTACATTATTATCATTTCCAGAACTATTCTTAATTAACATGTTTTTTAAAGTACAATTATATTTAAACACTACAGCAATGTCTAGTTTTTTCAAAAGGGGTATAACATCTAAAAAACAAAAATGAAATGGCAAACAAAGCATATTATTAATTGTTTCCTTTCTCTCTAATTGGACACTATAAAATGTTTTCTTAGCCTTATTCATACATTTTTCTAAGAAATATTTAGGATAACAAAGATCTGTAGCAATTTTTTCTATTTTAGTGAACTCCTCCTCAATGTAATCTGGGCTACAAATTCTCAATGCCCTAAGGTACATGGAGGAAAAAACTGAATGCTTAATATTTTTAGAGTGACCGGAGTAAAAATGTACATATGAAAAATTATTTATAGGCTTTCTATATATGGAAAACTTAAATTTATCTGTTTCTCTAACTATTAAAACGTCTAAAAATGGGATACGGTTATTTTCTTCATTTTCTATAGTGAATTTTATTGATGGTACTAATGAATTAATGATTGAAACAAAGCCCTCAAGATTAAAATTTTCTTCTAAAATACCTAGAACATCATCAACATATCATTTGTTTGTGCATTAAAAAGTGTAAATTTAGTTTTAATGGAGATTTCTATGAACAGGTTTTTGGTATGGCTATGGGTAATCCTTTGTCTCCACTTTTATCCAACATATATATGGAATTTTTTTAATCTAGATTAATCCCTTCAGTGTGGTCTTCCCAAATTGTGTGGTATCGATATGTTGATGATGTTCTAGGTATTTTAGAAGAAAATTTTAATCTTGAGGGCTTTGTTTCAATCATTAATTCATTAGTACCATCAATAAAATTCACTATAGAAAATGAAGAAAATAACCGTATCCCATTTTTAGACGTTTTAATAGTTAGAGAAACAGATAAATTTAAGTTTTCCATATATAGAAAGCATACAAATAATTTTTCATATGTACATTTTTACTCCGGTCACTCTAAAAATATTAAGCATTCAGTTTTTTCCTCCATGTACTTTAGGGCATTGAGAATTTGTAGCCCAGATTACATTGAGGAGGAGTTCACTAAAATAGAAAAAAATTGCTACAGATCTTTGTTATCCTAAATATTTCTTAGAAAAATGTATGAATAAGGCTAAGAAAACATTTTATAGTGTCCAATTAGAGAGAAAGGAAACAATTAATAATATGCTTTGTTTGCCATTTCATGTTTGTTTTTTAGATGTTATACCCCTTTTGAAAAAACTAGACATTGCTGTAGTGTTTAAATATAATTGTACTTTAAAAAACATGTTAATTAAGAATAGTTCTGGAAATGATAATAATGTAATATATAGCATTCCTTGTTCAGAGTGTAACCTATTTTATGTTGGCCAAACATCAAAAAGTATACCAGTCAGATTAAAACAACATCAGGTGGCCGTCTCCAGGGGTTCTCTTAATAATGCCTTGGCCTCCCACTGGTTAGGGTCAAGTCACAGAATTGATTGGTCAAAGACGGAAAAAGTAATCCATGTAAATGACTATTTCCAAAGGAATATTGTTGAATCATTTTTAATCTCCTGTACTCAAGGTAGAAATTTGAATCTAAGCCCAGGTCTGTTTTCCGTTAATCCAGTATTATTCTTTTATCTAAAATCTGACTTCTCCGGAATTATTAAGAAACTGACAGCTGTTGGATCCCCTTCTCCTGTATAAATACGATGTCTTTGTATATGTATTCTCATTGCTGAGTTTGATAATGTCCTGAGTGGATGAAAGTACTAACTCCAATCAAGTCTTTTTCATTTTTCCTTTCGTGGCTATAATACATATATATTTTATAGGTAGTAGGTTGGCCAGGGCACCAGCCACCCGTTGAGATACTACCGCTAGAGAGTTATGGGGTCTTTTGACTGGCCAGATAGTACTACATTGGATCCTTCTCTCTGGTTACGGTTCATTTTCCCTTTGCCTACATACACACTGAATAGTCTGGCACATTCTTTACATATTCTCCTCTATCCTCATACACCTGACAACACAGATTACCAAACAATTCTTCATCACCCAAGGGGTTACTGCACTGTAATTGTTCAGTGCCACTTTCCTCTTGGTAAGGGTAGAAGAGACTCTTTAGCTATGGTAAGCAGCTCTTCTAGGAGAAGGACACTCCAAAATCAAACCACTGTTCTCTAGTCTTGGGTAGTGCCATAGCCTCTGTACCATGGCCTTTCACTGTCTTGGGTTAGAGTTCTCTTGCTTGAGGGTACACTCGAGCACACTCTCCTATCTTATTTCTCTTCCTCTTGTTTTGTTAAAGTTTTTATAGTTTATATAGGAGATATTTATTGTTGTTACTCTTCTTAGAATATTTTATTTTCCTTTTTTCCTTTCCGCACTGAGCTATTTTCCCTGTTGGAGCCCCTGGGCTTATAGCATACTGCTTTTCCAACTAGGGTTGTAGCTTAGTAAGTAATAATAATAATAATATATATATATATAATATATATATATATATATATATATATATATATATGTATGTATGTATATATATATATATATATATATATATATATATATGTATGTATGTATGTATATATATATATATATATATATATATATATATATATATATATATATATATATATATATATATATATATGTATATATATATATATATATATATATATATATATATATATATATACATCTATATATGTATATATATATATATATATATATATATATATATATATACATATATATATACAAATATAGATGTATATATATATATATATATATATATATATACATTCTATTTTCCTTACAGATTCATGAGATCCTTTAAATCGTAATGCCCAAGGAAAATTTTTTTTCCCACCTAGTAAAAATCTCAAAGAATATTATTAGCCGATGTGTTACCCTTCGTTATTTAAAAATTAATTTTAGACTTCCTAACTCTGACAGAACATTATATTGCCATCTCTCTCTCTCTCTCTCTCTCTCTCTCTCTCTCTCTCTCTCTCTCTCTCTCTCTCTCTCTCTCGTCAACAAAGTCTTGGGAACTAAAGTTAGTCTCTTAATCACGCAACCCTAAGTTTCATTCGGAGAGCCTCATAGCGCTCACAAGTAAACCAAACTGCGGTTGCTAATCACATTGGATTCCCCTCCGCGATTTGTTTGCATATATCTATTAATCAACACACACACATACACACATACACACAAATATACACAAACACACACACACACACTATATATATATATATATATATATATATATATATATATATATATATATATATATATATATATATATATATATATATACATCTGTCTCTCATTATGCATTGTTTAACGAACAAAGGGCAATTTCTTTAACTTTATATCAGAAGCTGGTCTTAATACTATTTAACTTCGATAACATATTTACTTCTTTGGTTATAATTGAATATTCTGTTAGTCTTTATTTATAATAAACGATATCGGCGTCAATGACCTTCGATGCCAGGATGCCAGAGAATTTCAAATCATTCATTCACTTATTCTTACTTCAATCTCTTTACTGTTTATGGCTTAGATTTTAATCTATTCAATTGTTCTTTCATTTAGCCACAGAGAAAGGAAAAAGCGAGTGTGAAACGGAACATAGGATTTTTTGTTGTTGTTTTTTGTGGAAATTATACTTAAAAATTACTTTTATATCTTTTATTTTTAACCTCAAGATCATGTCAATTGCAGAATTTAAGAAAGATTTATTAGAAAACCAAAATCGAACAAAGTGATTCTTGCCTATACGCATCGAAAATTTCTTAATCAAATATCGTAAATTAAAATATATATATATATATATATATATATATATATATATATATATATATATATATATATATATATATATATATATATATATATATATATATTTTCAAAAATACAGCTTAAACATGGTGCTCTTCTCTTCTTTTCCAGGGTTTCCTATCAATTCACTTTGCAAAAGTAATAGCAAAAGGTCACAAGGAAAGATAGATGAAGAAACAGGGTTTTTGAGATCCTGCGTTGCTGGAAAACATTTCTCAGTCAGAGAGGAGAGACCTTCCGGGAGATTTTGCTTTTATTCGCTTGAGAGAAAGAGCCATTTTCTTCTGAAAATTTCCCCATTACGTTTGCACCGAGCACTTGGCCATCTCTCTCTCTCTCTCTCTCTCTCTCTCTCTCTCTCTCTCTCTCTCTCTCTCTCTCTCTCTCTCTCTCTCTCTCTCTCTCTCAGATATACTGTACACACAACACACGCTAACAAAATTCCTCTATTGAATAATTATTAGTCACCTAGTAGGTTTAAGGATTTTTATGAATTGCATGCCTTTTATCACCACGAGTTTGGCGTCCATCGATGATTAGGTCGGAGTCCATTCGGGTTCTTCGTCATTACAGAAACTTTGACATCTGCACACCAAGGATAATAGGAGCTGGAGTTGCCTGATGATTTAGTCAGTATAGCAAACACAAAACAATAACTCCAGGGAAAGTTTTTAACAGGGAAAAGATCACTAGAAAGGAAAGGATTGAAGCTGATCATTAGAAAGGAAAGTATTGAAGGTGATCATTAGAGAGATAAAGGTAATGATTAGCACTAGAGAAGGACATAACGAAGTAAGCATTCAAGTTGATCATGGGACAGGCTGAAAACAGAACAATGAGTTTAACTACATCGGAACAAGAATAGAGGCGGCAAATATTGAGAAAGCAGTGAGGAAGAGATGAGAAAGAATTTGATGAAAATGGATATAGGTAACTGAAGTTAATAAACCAGATAATGCCATCTGGCTCAAATTCAATATTTATTAGACAGCTTTCAGGCCTGTATTGTTATGAAGGGCGGAAACTTGGCTAGTTCAGAAGAAAGAGCAGGGACTGTTTCAATCGAGCCGATATGGAGATGCGGAGGTGGATTACTGGAATATCACTACTGGAAAAAAAGAGAGTGTTTAATTTTAAAAAAACATATGGGCTTTCTGTAATGTAAAAGAGATGACTGAGGAAGCTCCTCTGAGATACTATGACAGTGTAATAAGAAGGGAGGAGGTGGAATTAATCAAGAGAGTAAGAACATACCAGTAATGGGGAGAAGTTTGGGATGTCAACCGATCAGATGGCCACAAGAGGGTTATGGGTGATGTAGACCTAAGAGGAGATACAAGGAATAGAAAGTGATGGAAAAAGTTGACTCCAGTGGCTGGCCATACAATACAGCAGTTGATAATACTGAAAGAAGACTTGTACCCAAATAAGCTACATTGATACACTAAAACCTTTAGTTACTCCTACAGCCGTATAAAACATAGGAGACCATTATAACAAGAAAGAATGAACGCCATACATATATTCTATTTAAACAAATATGCAATTGGATTCATTGCTAGTTATGCGCAGTCATACATATCACCAGTATGATAACTCAACGAGTAAGAATGAACTTTTATTTCATGAACACATGCACAGTCCTATGCTTATCCTTACAGAGAGTCGTATATATTTCCATGGTGACAACACCGGGAAGAAGTAATCGCAGATGTTTTAACGGGGATCAGGCGAGTATGTCTAAAACAATTTGTCTAAAATACAATTCGTCTAAATCAATTAGTTTAGACCAATTCGTCTAAAACAATTTGTCTAAATTACAATATGTCTAATAACAAAATATCTAAAATACAATTTGTCTATAATAAAAAACTCCAGGAACTCATGAACTCCACACCCTAAAGTGGCAATTAGGAGGATTTGAGATCATTATTTCTAGAATAACTGGTTTCTTGTTTATTTTTTCTCAAAAGATACTATTTACGCTTTCCTTTTTTTAATAATAATAATAATAATAATAATAATAATAATAATAATAATAATAATAATAATAATAATAATGCGGAATGGTAGTTCAAAGTGTGAACGAGGTAAAGAAAATTATGGTAAATAAAATAAAATAAAATGAAGCAATATATTTATTAAATGCAGAATTAGATGTAGAATTACATAAAGGAAGAAATTACAGGAAAAAAAAAACTAAACAGGTAGCCTAGCCTAAAATTAATAAAATACATTCATATAGAAAATTAAAATGTAGAATTTAATACATAAAAAAAATAATAAAGGTTTTATTAAAAGAATATCTTTTGAAAAAACTACTTTTATAGTTAAAAAGAAAGATTGTGGGCAATACCACGTATGTAATCAATAATATTATTTTGATCAAAAGTTTGAACAAGACTATTTAGACGTTTTGCCGAATCTTGACAGCGCTTCCTTGGTGGTTCTGGCTCCATCCCTGCAACATATTGCTCAATTCGTACCTCATTTAAACTTTGTTCTTTTTTTAAATAGTTGATGAACTTCCATATATTGGGGTGATGTACACCTACTTCAGTTTCGAATCCACGATGCCATGCTTCGACAGCATTGTTCGTTTTAGGAAGATTATTAAGCACTCTAGAATACATATTCCACATATGTGGAAAAAGGGGTGGACGTCGACCGTACCGTCTATTAGGCCTCCCAATTCAGGTGTCTTCAAAATAATCAAGGACATCTTGTGCTTCATGGGGGAAGGTGTTGTTACCACACAATAGATCTTATAGTTCTCTTCATACTTTGCACCTTGGGAAGTTTTGGAGCAACAGCTTGATCGCAATCTTCGAGCACATTAGATAAAACTGATCTGGGTGCGTCTTGTGATGTCTTAGCCAGATGACGTATTTTTGTCACAATTTCCTTTGCTGCACTTTCGGCCACATCTAATACATGATTGTGATTTGTAGATGATTTTACTATGTGATTATTTGCCGTAATTATACGAGCGCGGCATTTTGTTATTGGATATTTATCACACTTCCAATAAACTCGTTCGTCATATTCACCATTTTTGTAAAATGTAAATCCATTCTCAACTAATTTCTTACGACCTTTTTCCGATTCGATGAATTCAAGAGGCATTTTGGGCTATAGGTGTAACCAGTTTGAATATTACCATAATAGGAACTTGTTTTGTTTATGTGAATTGAAGAAGGATTTTTTTTCCATATCTGTTTTTAAGAGAACAGCAGTTATAATTACAGTAAACGACTAATTTTAGTAAACGGCCATGGTTTAGAAGTAAAAAAAAATAAGAAAAGATAGAAATTCAGGAAAGATTGTTTCCCTTTCAAAACAATCATTACAGTTCTGTAAATAACTTTTTTTATTCACCTTTTTCAATTTTCGTTTATTTGATTTGATTAGTTTGATTATTTTTTTATTTTTTTTTATTTTAGACAAATTGTATTTTAGACAAATTGTTTTAGACAAATCCGCCTAGACCCGTTTTAACGCACTATAAAGACAGCTGCCAAAGTAAATAAAATTCGGTAAAATGAATTCCACGAGACTTGTCTAGAAGTACGTGGCAAAACCCTTAATTAGTCTCTCACAATTTCAAACAAAATTTGACAGCAACGCAAGCAAACAGGCTGAAGCTACGGCCTCCACATAATAAATCATGACGACGAATAGCATATATTAAAACTTTCTCTCTCTCTCTCTCTCTCTCTCTCTCTCTCTCTCTCTCTCTCTCTCTCTCTCGGGGAGCACCATCTTGGACTTTGTCTGTTAACAAGCGCATTTGTGTGCCCTGCAAACTTTCTCGATTATTTAGGAGATACGAAGATCTACATCACCTAGAATAGACTGAAAGCTGTGGTAGTGCTTAGTGATTAGTGCTGTGACATTAGTGTGTTTACGAGTTTTGAACTTAGACTTTATTTAGGATTAAAAATCTCGCTCACTCGGCCATACCACTACGTTCAAGTTTTTCCTAAACGGCGCATGCGCTGTGCAGTGTATGCGACGTGGTTATCCTCGTCATGGCATCGTTATTGTACCAGAGAAACGAAATCAGATACGGGCATTGTTAAAACACCAGTAAATAATGACTATGGAATTCTCGGGACCTGGTACTCTTGCTGATGTTGAGGAGGACCTTGCTCTAAGTGATGATAATGTTGAAGAGCATCTGCTTATGCGGGAACATTGGCCACGACTTGTCTCTACTAAATCTCATAAGTTGATCTCTGCTGGTGCTGCTCCTAGTCTCGTGGACCCTACCCCTACCTCCAACAAACGATGTATAGAGCATGATTTAGATAGCAGTAATGAGCCAACATCTCCTGCTGCTAAAACTGCAAAGTGTGATGCTTCTTCCTCTTAAAAAGAAGTTCTAAATAGTTCGCTGTCTCGACCTGCTATTCAGAGTATACCTACCCTGGCTACAAAAACTGTTCTACCTGCCATTGCTCAACGTGGTGAATACATAAAGCTCCTATTTAGAGAGAATCCAGGGTTTAATGTGAAGCTTCGCTGGCTATTAGAGGTTACCAAGATGTTCAGCCTCGATCGGGAATTGGCTGAAGTTAAAATGTCTGCAGTCACTTCTCAATTTGTATAGAGTCCTTTCATTATACATCATCAAACTTTCGGTCCGCCATCTTGGAGGACAAACAAAGACGCATTAAGTGAATAGCTATGGTTGAACTGTTGAATATTTAGCCATCTCATCACATTCACATTCACACAATGACCACTTTTTGTGCTATTGTTGGCTTTGGGAATCGAGGACAAAGAGATGACAAGAGTTTCTACCACATACCGGCAGTTATTCAGAATCAGGACAAAGATACAGAAGAATTATCCAAGCGCAGACGTGACTTGTGGTTGACCAGAATATCACGGGCTGATCTACGTGAATCCTCACTACCCTACGCACGTATCTGTTCTGATCATTTCATATCAGGTCAGTCTCGGCTAGGGCCTAAAAGTATCATTATTCCTGTGTAAACATGCTATATCCGATCGCATGGGTGACTTCACAAGTATCATCGTCAGTTCAGTGTGTAGTGTGTGTGGGGGATGGGGCATCTCAATTTTTAAACATCAAAGGGGCATCTCAGATTTTCAAAACAAAAATTAAAAGCGCCCATATTGGCTATATTAACAAAGGCTACTTACCTAGGTCTCTATTTCATCAAGGTGCTCATGACTATATATAATTAAGTGTATTTTTATATTTATTTTAATCTGTGTATTAAATTGTGCAGACATACAGGCCTATGTGATGAATAAACATTGATTATAAATAATAATAATATCTGAAAGCTGGTTTAACACGAAGGGGTCTTCAGCTTATATATGAAACTTGCGCATTTAATTGCAAGGAGGCAAATCGATCATCCAAGAGCATTACAATAGAGTTTGTCCATCATATGTTTATATGTATATAAGAAATTATAGCATTTGTAACCAAACACAAACACAATGGTTAGGCATGAACTGATAAAGATTTGACATTATAATGCAAAACTTTTACATACATTTTGACAATCAAAAATTATAATACACAAGGTTAGGCTAAATGATCAATATTAGCTTTATAATTATAAACACTCTCTTCATTGGCCCAGTGTTTATCTAATTTTGGACTTAAAAGCATTAAAGGGAAAAACAACAAATTCTGGAAGCAGATTATTCAATGGAAATGTATGTATTAGTGTGCTACTTTTATAAGCACACATTGAGTATGTGTTGTTTAAGATGTGTATAGCTGGATAACGAAATACATCTTATTAGCTTTAAAAGTATTTATTTGTTAAAAACAACAGAGTTAAACATCTCCATCACTGGAGGGAGCTGGGTTGGTCAGATGACCAATTCTGGTGAAGTATAGATATGAACTGACTAAATTATCGATATCACAGATATCGTATGCTTAGTTTATATAGAAGTTTTGTCACAATCTCGGAAGACACCTGCATCCGGTGACATCACAAACTTTCACACGCTAATGCATGGGTGTTGACGTTTAAGAAAAATGTTACATTGTTGAGGCTGCATTGTGCGTCCTGTTTATGATTTGAATGACTACAGCAAGTCCCACGGCTAGCATCTTCATCCAAAATGACATATTACGTCATGTGTTTTAAACATGTAATATTAACTATGAAATAAGCTCGGCCAGCTATCTCAATTTTTTCAAAAAATTTAACAACAAGCCAAAACATGTTTACTAGGTGTGACTGGACATATGTATTATTCTTTGTTTAACTTTAGCCATAATCAAACGAGGACGAATGTCCAAATAGGCACATTAAAAAATAATAACAATAATGCATATGAAAAAGATATTACCAAAGCAAAGAAAAAAAAATGCATGATAAAATAAAGATCATATATATGGTACATTGCTAGCAAATGATTATATGGTACCAAAAAAAAACTACTGACTTACATATGATTCGGTAACTTGTTAAAGAATAATTGTTACCTTTTGTCAGAAAGATAGATTAACATAATACGGTAACTAATAAAAATATTTGTTACCTTGGTAAAAATTCAATTTTTTAGTGCACAAACACGAATTCCTGGTACGTACACGTACCACGGTTTTGTACATATATATATATATATATATATATATATATATATATATATATATATATATATATATATATATATATATATATATATATATATATATAGGGCTGATATAGTTTATTAGATGCCCATAGATTCTGTTATATATATATATTTTTTTCTCTCTTTTCTTTTTAACATTCCGGCTTATATATTTTTATTAGATGCCGAGAGAAAAAATTATTTATATTTTTTTTTATGTTGCTTTAAATGTATTTTTAACAATGCAATGTAGATAATTTCTTCAATTACATATTACTAGCGTACCAACAGCTTTTCTTACAAACTCTGTTTCCAACAATTTACTCCTTTAGCGAATGAGGTGGCCACTTCAAACGGCTTTAAACTGAATTAAATAAGGAGTATTGTCTGGACAAGGCAAAACATTTCGTTGTAGCTGCCTGCTGTGCCGTAACCTACGCCAAACAAGGATGTTCACGGCGAAAAATATCACCACCGTGAGAACCAGACCTGCTAGTAGTATGGGGTGAAGGATTTCCTTATAAGTCGGTGACAGGTGGTCCCTTTCGGTAAGCTTCATCAACCGCTTTGCAACCTGTCTGTTATACGGGAGAGGGAGTGCTGGCATTGTAGAGGTCCACGTGAAGTTCGCGAAGTAGGCTCGTTCTCTGATGAATGTCCGTAGACCAGTCACCATGGAATTAGGGGAAGTCCCGATACAACCATCTGCTGCGACGAAGATGTGGGTGAAGGACGTGGATCCGTCAGGGCATGATACATTGAAGCCGTCCTTGTCGTATCGTATCCACGAGCCATTGTTCAGTCTGCAATTGAACTCATTATTGTCAAAGGGATAAAGCTTATCCAGACAATTTTCACTTGTATGGGAGAGAGCACCGTCTAGCACTATACCTAACTCGCATGAATCCATTAAGTTTTTATGGAATTCAAATGAGTCAGCTGTACATATTTTTCTCTCCATTGCATCTGAACAGTGAGTTAATTGATTTAAGTCTTTAATGACCGTATATGTTTCCTTGTCTGGGGAAATCAATACGTGTCCTGTCAAACTGGATATTACTGGATTTGAGTGATTCGTCATGAAAGTCGGAAATGGTGATATCCTGTAAGATTACCAGGCATCAGAAGAATCAAAGGGAATTGTAATCATAATCTTGTTATTATCAACGTTTACTGTAATTAGGCTGTAATAAAATTCTAACCTATGTTCGTCTAACAAAGGAACATAGCCTAGTTTATCCCTTCCGTTCTCCAGAATTAACTTTAAGTAATTTATAGGCAACAAATGGGGCGACAGTACACCTTTAGTTGCTAACGTGATAGCTTCTACATAATCCTTGGATTTCTCAATGAAATGTGCAATTCTGTTATGTATGTTATCTATCTTTGAATCATAATACGTTAATGTTGCCAACAAATCCTGTACTTCCATAATCTGAATGATATTATTTGAATGTTCATTTACTAAATCCATAATTTTATTGATTGAAGCTAACTGATTCCTTAGTTCTGACATAATTAATTCATCTTCATGAGTCAAGAACTCAATTTTCTTATTTTGATTACTAATTTTAAGACGATTGGAAATTCCTAAACCTAAACTTGCAACAGACCCAAAGATGTTTAATGCAGCATAGATAAACGGATTTCGTCTTTCTTTATGTTCGTGTCCTAGAGTCCACATCAAAAGGTCATAAGCCAAAGATCCTGTCTCTCCAGTCTTATTTTTCAAGTCATCAGATAGCATCTCTGCAACTTTTAAATTTGATCCAAGCAAACTCTCTGTAGTCAAATGAAAATGTCTTCTATGCAACTCATCCAATGAGGCAGAAAACCTTGAAATGGCAGTTCTTAAGCTAGTGACATCATTCTCTTGAAGAAAAATTGCTTGCATATTCACTTCTACAACTACGTTGGTTGATGTAATAAAAACGTCTTCTTGTCTTTTAACTATAGTGCCATATTTAAAATTTATACTTTTAGTTTTAAGAGCTCATCCCACATGAGAAAAATGTCTGAGCGAACAATATCACTCCCAACAACAAAAATTCATCTTGGAAACCTGTAACGAGAAAAATATATGTAATTACTCCTGTATTAAAAAGAAAACTTTTAATCACATAAAATAAAAAAAAAATTTCCCTCACTTCTTTTCCTCTTTTTTCTTTTTAATTTCTTATGTGAGCCAATTGTACTATTCTCTCATCCGTGGGTTGGGATACGTTTTGAACTCTAAACCTATTGGCCGTTAATGTTTCCAAAATGTTAAATGGGCCTTCAAACTTAGGTGTTAGTTTATAATTGAGCCCTTTTCGTACATTGATTTGAATATATACGTTATCACCCACGGTATATGTTTTAGTTGGTTTCGCTGTTTTATCATGATTCCTTTTCATTATGATTTGTGATTCTTCTAAATTCTTTCGAAGGATATCATATCGACTTATACTTGGATTTATACACTCTTTTAAAGGATTTGATAGATTAGTTGTAGGCGTTAATACATGGAAAGGCGTTCTAACTGGGGTACCATACAATGCTTCATGCGTTGACATTTTAATTGATATATGATATGAATGATTCAGAGTACTCAGTGACGCCGGTATTGCAATATCCCAGTTGGGGTCTGATCCCCCTAGTGTTACTCTTAATATATTTAATATCTTCCTATTTGCTCTTTCCACTAGCCCATTTGACTCTGGGTGATATATCATGGTATTTATTTTCTTTATGCTGAGGAATTCACACAATGAGGTAAGAAAGTGATTATTAAATTCACCACCCGAGTCTGAGATTATCATGTGTGGAATTCCATGTTTACAAATGTAACACTCGTAAAACTTCCTAGCGCATTCAATCGCAGTTTTAGTTTTAAGCGCTATTAGTTCTATATATCGAGTTAAAGCATCTATAATTACTAAGAGGTGCTTATTTCCTCTCTCTGACTCGTAAAATCCTGTTAACAAATCTATATGTATTCTTTCAAAGGGTTGATTGGGCACAGGATAAGCTCCTAGGCTGACAGGTGTTTTCGTATGCCCTTTGTTTTCCTGACATGTGCGACAATTAGCTATGTGTCTTTTTATATCTGTAAGCATCGTATGCCAATTAAACAATGATTTGGCTTTCTGTGACATTAATGAGAACCCCGGGTGTCCATGTAATGGATTTGAATGCAACCAATTCAGGACAGTGGAAATAAGTGAGATTGGTACCTCTACCTGGTCGTTAGTTACATGTGGTGTATTGCGGGTTTTCCTTGTCACAGTCCTACACAGAATATTATCGTTGATTATATAATTCTGCTGCTTATACTTTATATATTCCTTTTCCTTATGACTGCCTTTCAAAGCATTTATAATTGTTTCTATTTTCTGATCTTTCTTTGCTCAGTCTGTAACAATTCAGCGCTCCAGCCTAAATCTTCTTGTTCAGATATTGTTTTTACAATAGGCCTGGATGTTGATATATCTATTAATTCAGCTAAAGGCTCCGTACAAGATGACACGGGGTTGCGTGATAATGCATTCGCAATGAAATTTGCTTTCCCAGGTAAATACCCGATTCTTGCGCCAAAATCTTGAATGATTAAATGCCACCGAGTTCGTTTAGGGCTGTGGTTGAAGCCTTTAAAGAACTCTGTTAGTGGTTTATGGTCAGGAAGAACCTTAACGGGATAACCGTAAATTATGAACTTAGAATGCACTAGTGAATTAACAATAGCTAGCCCTTCCTTGTCTATTACTGCATACTTACTTTCGGAAGTTCTCAATTTTCGAGAATAGAAAGCTATCGGGAAAAATTGTTTATCATATTGCTGAAGCAATACCCCTCCTACTCCTAAGTCTGAGGCGTCTGTTGCAATGAAGAATTCCTTACCGAAGTCAGGAAATTTTAAGATAGGAGAACTACACAGTTCATCTTTCAAAGTATTAAACGCCTGTTGATGTTGCTCAGACCATATGAAATCTACGCCCTTCTTCGTAAGATCAGTTAAAGGAGCGGCTATTATTGAATAGTTGCGTATAAAACGCCTGTAATATCCACTACAACCCAGAAATTGCTGTATTCCCTTGACATTAGTAGGTATGGGAAAATTACGTATAGCCGACACCTTATCATGGACTACTTTAAGACCTTGGCTTGACACCATGAAACCCAAATATATTAATTCTGTTTTGAAAATTTCACACTTACTAATCCTCACCCTTAAGGTATGTTGTCTTAATCTCTGTAGTACTAGTTCTAACTGACGTAGATGTTCTTCTAAGGTGTTGGAAAATATTACAAGATCATCCATATAGGCATGCAATATATCCCCTAACAAGTCTCCAAACACTATGTTAATCATTCTTGTAAATGTTATAGGAGCACAACGTAAACCAAAAGGCATCCGTAAAAATTCATAATGTCCCCTGGCTGTGCTGAAGGCTGTGTATGGGATACTATCTTCTTCTAATGATATCTGGTGAAAGCCTTTAAGTAAGTCCAAACTGGTAAAATATTTATTCTGACCTAACAAAGACAAAATATCGTCAGTACATGGCACTGGGAATCGATCAGGGATCGTTTCCTCGTTTAGACGACAAAAGTCGACGCAGATCTTTTTTCGGTACAACTATTAAAGGAAAATTATAAGGGCTGTTTGATTTCCTAATGACTCCTTCTTCTAGCATTTTACCTACTTCATCATTTATTTCATTCTGGAATTTCATAGGAAGTCTGTACGAGGGTACATAGATAATTTTCTGCTTGTCCTTTAACCTTATTTGATGCTCGATCACATCTGTTTTTCCTAAGGATCCATCCGTAGTGGAAAAAACATCATGATATTTAGTTAAAAGTCCAAAAATTTTCTGCTGAATGTCTTCGTCCTGAATGTCCTTATTGATTTTATTTTTAATAGATCGCAAAAGGGATTCATCCGCAACTGATTGAGAGTGATTGATTTCAGCAACGGTAAGAATACGATGTTTATAAACTTCTACATCCAAGATATGTTGGTTTTTGTGAAATACTAAGGTGTTATTTAAATGATTACAGACTTCAATATTACATTGTTGATGTGAGCCTACTGTATAAATAGCTTGTGTGACAGACAATCCGTTAGTTTTCAAAGTATTGGAAAGGATTAATATTTCAGATCCCGGTAATGTTTTCTTTATTTGCACTATTAAATTCGAAGGTACGTTTGGTTCGATAGATTGCATGCAAGATGATATTACGGGTGAACGAGAATTCTGCTGGGTCGCGTATATTATTTCTTTATTAGTGAGACAAGTTATTGGTTCTTCAACGTACGTTACGGTTACATTTGTCGTCTCCTTTTTATCCAAAACTGATTTTAAGGTATTAGAAGACTTATAGAATTTCCCTTTGATATACACTCCGTGCTTGGCAGGGGCTAAGATAATGTTTTGATTTCCCATAGATGGGTATCCTATAATTACACCTGGATACATATTAATGTTTTTTACAACAACAAATGTATCGGCAAACGTGCGTTTACCGACTTTGAACTGAACATGAGTTATGCCTATGATATTTAATTCATTATTTCCTATAACCGAAAGTCTAATTCCGGATTTTTCAATCGGAAAGTTCAAAAACAACAAATGATGTGTCTTCAAATCCATGATATTACGTGGACTACCAGAGTCAAAAAATAACGTAAAGGATTTGTGTTCTAAATTTACAGCATATAAGGTTGGCCGTAACTCATTTTGGCTTATTATTGTATGAATTCGTTGCAAATCTACGGGAGCATGCACTGTTTTACTTAATTCTGCCGTGTGTTTCATAGGAAAATCTATTGTCTCACAATTATCTGATAAAACATTAAATTGATTATTCAATACTATTGATGTTGACATGAATGACCTTGACCCAACGTCACTCTCTTCCCCTCCGGAGTTAACTATGTGGTATTTGCTTTGCTCTGCACATTCTGAAAATTAGTCTGACCTTGCGAGGTCTGGTTTGACGACCCAGGCTCAGCGATATTCGAAGAAGTGTTTGTTTGTTTTGGACTCTGAACTGCATTGACATTTGGTTGTTTCTTCTTATTGTTAAAATGAGGATTTTTCTTTTTATTTCCATATGGAACTGACTGTGGAATTGACTGTGTATTTCTGGGATTCTGTTGTGTCTTACGCGAGTAACATAGTCTATATGAATGTGTTGCACTGTTGTGAATCGAGCAGAATTTCGTTCTGCAGTCTGCGCTTAAGTGACCTTGACGTTTGTAATTATAACACGTCATTCCCGCTACTTGACTGCTAACTACGTTCACTGTTTGTGGCTTTGTTTCATTCTTTGCAAAAGCTTGAGTTAACACGGGATCGAGATCTGAACACTTGGACATGTGTTTCTTTATCTGTTTATAGACATCCAATTCCGTACTTGCAGGCGTTAACTTCTTATCAAAACACCGCACTAAAGCTTCAGGCAACATAAGTGTCATGCAAGTTAAATACATTAATCGTAAAAAATCTTTCACGGAGATGTTATCGCTAGTAACCCAAGTGGAATGACCTAAAATGTCCAGATATTCATTAAGCCTATCAGCTATGAGAGCTGCTCTCTCAATAACATTAAGCCGATTCACAGTGGCTTGATTAAGTGTATTTCGTAACGTTAATACTACATCCAAGGCTTCCTCACCCCCATAGACCGCGCGTAACCTAACTTTGAAATCATCCCAGGTAACTGCTTCTTGAAATGAAACACCTCTTAAATACGCACTCGCATCCCCCTTAGAAAAATCTATAAAACTTTTAGCTTCTTGTAATTGTACAAAAGGGTCTACGATTTGTTTGGCATTTAAATGGGCATCGACGGATGAAATCCATGACTCCACATTTTGTGGCAAGAACCCGTTGACCCGACCCTGAAAAGGAAGGATTGCTGACCTGGCACTTACAAGCGTCACAATTGGAGGAGGATTAGTCTGGCCTACGCCACTAGGTCCAGGGGTAGGGCTCACAAGGGGAGTCATGACTGCTGTATTTCTTTTCCTATCTCTTCGACCCCTTGCAATTCTATCAAAATATCTATATGAGTACAGACGTCCACTGCGTAAACGCATATGTATAACAAAATTCCCCAAACAATGTTACTAATCCCAAAACATTTCCCGAGAATTTCTGAAAGAAAAAGGAATTAGCACAAAGAGAGAAAAATTCTAGATGAGAATTCGGAGTTGAACACAGTTTCCTTTAATGAACGGAAACAAAAGATTAGCAATTCACTCACCCCAGTAATAATCGACTAACGACTCGTGATAACTACACTTCACTGCCCAAACTGGAATGAATTCAAAAATTTGTACTTAGCTTATATATGGGTCTGTGTGATGTTGACACATCCTCTCTCTCTCTCTTGATGTTTTGTTAGCGATGTATCGTTCGAGTTTCTTGTTGAATGTAGTGCTTCCTGGGTATGTTTTGCAATTGATGAACGCCAGTCCTTGGGTTTCCTAGGATGTTGATTGAAGATCCAGTTCATCGGTTTGTATTCATAACATTCATTAATGTTAACTATTTCGATGGACTATATTACTTAGTCAAAATTGTAGATTCATGTAGATAATGTTGAGTTCTTGAAGATCTTTCTCTGGTTTTACAGCTTTTATTTTGAAGTCTTGAAGATCTTTCTCTGGTTTTACAGCTTTTATTTTGAAGTCTTGAAGATTTTCTCTAATTCTTAGAGTTTAACCGCTGCCACCATTTATTAGTGTGCTACTTTTATAAGCACACATTGAGTATGTGTTGTTTAAGATGTGTATAGCTGGATAGCGAAGTACATCTTATTAGCTTTAAAAGTATTTATTTGTTAAAAACAACAGAGTTAAACATCTCCATCACTGGAGGGAGCTGGGTTGGTCAGATGACCAATTCTGGTGAAGTATAGATATGAGCTAACTAAATTATCGATATCACAGATATCGTATGCTTAGTTTATATAGCAGTTTTGTCACAATCTCGGAAGACACCTGCATCCGGTGACGTCACAAACTTTCACACGCTGATGCATGGGTGTTGACGTTTAAGAAAAATGTTACATTGTTGAGGCTGCATTGTGCGTCCTGTTTATGATTTGAATGACTACAGCAAGTCCCATGGCTAGCATCTTCATCCAAAATGACATATTACCTCATGTGTTTTAAACATGTAATATTAACTATTATATATGCCCACTCATGTTCTGTTTTGGCCGACAGTACCAAGTAGTTCACCTTATCAATGTATGAAATAGTGGGAAAATCCTCAATATTTTGACTGAATGAATTCTGCATCTGGTATGGATCTAGGCCATCAATCGAGTTTCTGCTTGTAAAAACGCTTATCATCACCCGACAATTGTTTGGCAAAGTCGCTCTCATTGTCCATATTCGCTCTAGCAGCTGCCATTTTTTTTGCTTTGTAAGTCCTCCAGCATGGCCGCCGGCGATTCCCAGTTACGTCATTGAAAGGACTCTATACATTTTGAAACATCGCCTGGATATCATAAATAGGATCAAGGGTGTGTAGGTTCTATCACTTGTTTTAGATGTTCAAAATGCTGTAAAAAGACCCCGTAAGTTCCCTACATATTTCATCACTCGATATCCTGTCAATGTAGACCCTTCATTAGCTAAGGAACTGACGGGAGTACTCACTGTACGTCGTTTCCTACAGGAAGGGAAATCCATCAATCGTATTGTTATTACTTAGAGCCACCCAGATCCACCCCCACCTTTTGTTAAATTCTCTTTCCTTCCTTGTTTACCGTCAAGTGAACTACGCAGAATGCCAGACGAAAAGCCGTGCTGCTCCAAAGGCTGGGGTAGTGGTCACATCTCACGATACTGTGCTGCCCCTGAAAACTGTGCATTTTGTGCTGCTGAGCATGACAGTCGGACCTGCCCTCATCGTCCCCCTATACCACACACACTGGTTGACACTGCCTCGGCATCAACATCACGCTCATTACCTCTACCTACACCAGACACCTCGCATTATAAATGCCCGAGATAAAATGAGCCCGCAGTCAATGTGTGACATGGCTGTACCAGACGATCATGCACTGCATCGAACCAGCATATTACACAACAGCTTCTAATGCCATCAATCAAACCCACCGTTGCTGCCTCCTCACAAGTGTCTACACTTCGTAATGCTATAGATGTCCTCAAGTCTCGGTGTGACTTCTTTACATCACGTTTTGAAGCCATTGAATCTCCTTTAGAGAGTATGAACACTCGCATAGACAGTCTCGTAGCCTCCTTTTACCATCTAACTTCTAAATTTGCTACTAATGATACCACACTACAATCTCTCATTGAAGCATAGCAGGTTGCTATCCCATCAGTTACTACACTCACTGAGAAACTTGACTCACTTGCTACAAGTCTTGAGAGTGTTACTAATCCCCATACAGGACCTTTGCCATGTGATACACCACCAATGCATACCCGTGTCACCATTGCCTCTTCATCTAGTCGGCGTTCTTTCAAGGGACATGTTCGATAACCAAGTGAAGCTTCATATTATCTCGTGGAATGCCTGTGGTATTACAAACTGGTCAAAACTTTCTGCACTTAAGGGAATTGTACATAGTCACCACCCAGATATTATTCTAATTCAGGAAGCTTTTGTTGGTAATGCTCAGCCAAGGGAAGAAGCTCCCCCGCTCACTAGCTATGTGTCCTGCGTCCAATTAGTAAGACATTGCCTCATCGCCTACATACATACTTCAATCCAGCATAGACTTCTCCCTAACTCTGAGGATGAAGATACAACATTTCAATTATTTGAGAATACTGTTGGTGGAGGCACTATACGACTGTGCCAAGCTACCAGCCCCAACCCTCTGTGGTTTGGTTTACATGGGAGATTTTAATGCCCGTCATCCAGATTTGGGAGATCTTGCTGGCTCTGTGAACCACTACGGGAACATACTTCTAGGATACATTCCTCAAAATCAACTGACTCGCTCGGACACTGGTAGTTCTACGCATGCACGAGTGGGTACTTTGGATCACAGCTTGACTTGTGAACTCATACCTTCCCGAGTCAAGTGTGTAATGGTTCCTACGCTCTTCTCTGATCACATTGGTCTCAGCATCCATTATTCCCTTCCTGCTATACCTACTCCAATACACAATCGCACTTGCATCACAATTCCGCCTAAGTACCAGAATACGTATATTTCATAATTGACTAACCTTCTCCCTACATTTGACCCTCACTGTCCTGAGAAACTTTACTGCTAAATTGTTAGGACCACACATGCTTTCCACACACGATACATCAGAAGGCCACATATCAAACATCGTGTGGGTGCCTTGACACTAGATGATAGAATTTCTCAGGCAGAAAACAAGGCGATGGATGATGGCCTTGCCTTTATGAGTCAACCAAGTCCTGATACTCTGCACCAGTATCAACTATCAAGAGATGATCTAATTGCTCTACAGCAATGTGTACCAACAGATTCCTGTCAGAAATTAATAGAAAGCATTAACCATCAGACAAGCATCGGTTCCATGTGGCACCTCATCAACAGGAGTGTTGATAAGAAACCGCCAAGTGTCCTCCACCACAGCCCTGCTCAGTATGCACAGGACCTTATTAATGAGTGGTCAGCGCAGTCATGAACCATCAACCTTCCAGTACATATACAAGACTCTCTCTCCTCACAAGTAAACCATCGTGCCTCACGTCTCAGTTCTGATGTACCGATAACTAAGGAAGAGCTACGATGTGCCTTAGCAAGGAGTAAGAAGTCAGCTCCCGGTGATGATGGCATCAGCTGTGCAGTCCTTTGCACACTCATAAAAGTACCTGGCAACCCTATCCTCTGGCTCTACAACCTCTGTCTCTGCCTGGGATATGTGCCCCTAGCTTGGACTCATAGTACAATTGTACCAGTTTCCAAGGCCGGCACAGACATATTTCGTCCTATCTCCCTCACCTCCTGTTTCTGCAAAGTATTTGAACGTATTCTCCTCTCACGCCTTATGTTCCAGCTGCAAAATAAGCTTTCGTGTAGAATATACGGCTTCCTACCCCAACGGGGAACACATCATTGTCTCATGAAGCTCTACACTTGTCTCTCCCCAACCAGTGTTGTAGCCTTCATTGATTTGAAAAGTGCATTTGACGTTGCAAATAGAGACATTATTTTAGACCAGCTTATTGATTTTGGAATCAAAGGAAACCTTTTGAGGTGGATACTTGGATATCTTCGAAATAGAGTCTCTCGTGTGTTGTTTAAGGGAGCATTGAGCACTGCAAAAGAGCTTGAATTTGGTACCCCACAAGGGGGAGTACTTAGTCCATTTTTATTTAATATTCTCCTTCATTGCCTTCTCTCCTTGCTTCCTAATACTGATAACACAACCATCACTTGCTACGCAGATATTTGCATTCACTCAACATCTCCGGATCACTTGCAATGCTTCCTTTCTTCCTTCTACGAATCAGCATCCTCCTTTGGCCTTATCATCCCCCCCAGGAAAAAGTAGAATCTTCTCCTCAAGGCCACAAAGGAATCTACCAGAATTTACTGGGGGGAACAATGTTGTACCTTTATGCACGCAATACATCTATTTGGGAGCGCCAGTGCGTATTACACCATCCATTCAAGCAAGACAGGGAGTACATCCCATTTTTCAAGATCTGCTGGCCCAGCTACAGCGACGCCTGACTCCTCTCAAGTGGCTTACTAATTATTCTGCAGGAGTATCTATCCCAGTCGCCAGAACCATATATATTTCTTTCATCTGTTAAGTGATAGATTATCTTTCCCCTACACTATGTCAACTCTACAGATCAACTCTACAGCCTCTTGAAAAATTCCAGAACCAAGCAATGAGATCCATTCTAGGTTGTCCATCATCCACTAGAATTGTAAACATGCAACACTAACTCCATCTCCCTCCACTCATTGAGAGAATATACTCCAATGTCACCTACTCCAGTATCAAATGCCTGTATTACTCTCACTTGTCTTCTCACTATTCAAACATCATCAGAACTTCTATCGATCCAGATGTACCTCGCCCATAACTACGCCAGGGGGGACGTACACTAGTTAGTACTGTCTGTTCAAGAATTCGCGGGCTTGACATCAACACCGTGGCAATGATCATGGATTATGGCCTTGCACCCTGGCAGACTCCTGTGCCAGCAATCTCTTACACTCCAGTCTCTAGGACTGACTTGCCTCAACTTCAACAATAACGTGCATAGGAGACCACCCTCAGATTATCCTCGTCCCTTAGTGTAGCCTATCACCTCTACACAGACAGCTCCCTGCAGCAGGATGGCAGTGCTGGGTGTGTGGTTCTCTCCCCCACTTTGGAACCCCCGCCAGAGGGCTGGACAGGCTGTTGCCTCCGAAAGTCATCAAGCTCTAGTTATTGTGAATTACATGGACTTCTGGATGCAGTTACTTTAATCACACAGACTAAAAACAACGGCTTGATCATCTGCGGCTCGCAACCAGCACCCCAAGCCCTTTCATCACATAAGCCAGCATACCAGCCCCTGGTTACGCAAATACATAGGCAACTAGACATGGCCCACATGAGCTCACTGGTAGTGCACTTCCTATGGGTTCCCTCTCACGTGCGTCTTCTGGCTATCATCACCGTTGACCATCTCTCAAAGGCTGCCTGTCTACTGGATCCTCCAGATGCTGACGCTCCAACTCCATCTCTCCTGTGCTGCAGAAAAAATGGTACACCAATCTGGTTGCTCACCTACTCATCCTCGTAGTAATGCAGAGAGAGCCACCAGTGTATCAATACAGCATTGTGATCACTTCTTTCCTCACCAACACAAGTATCGCCGCAGTGGACTCATGGTTCGTCAAAATAACTTGGTTTGTGCGCGTCTTCGGCTGGGTTGGCGACCAGTTTGGCAGGTGGCTGAGCAAGATGGAGTCCTCACTTCTCCTCCTGCAGATTATGTTACGCACCCAACGCCAACACCCTGGAACACTATTGCCTGGAATGTCCACTTGTTAGTGACATATTACCCCAAAGACTCACAGTAGTTGATATATGTAAAAAATTATTGACAGATAATAATTTGCTCGATGAGATCCTCATGCGCCATCCTCACTTTGGTGGATACTGAATAACTAACTGTTTTGTAATATTAACTAAAGATAGGTACAACCTACCTACGAAATCAAACTAAATTTAATTTGTAGTCCATATGAATTCATTTGCATAACCTTTAATGTATAGAAATGAACAATATTATTTTCAATATTTACTAAGTGTCTGGCAATACTTTATTTTGTATTCCTTAGCATAATCTTCATTATATAATGTAGACATAAACAATATTTGTTTAGTATATACTTAAATGTCTGTATATACTTTATGTTTTTTTATTCTTTTGGCATAACTTTATTACAATATAGATGTAAACAATATTCCTTTATTACCAAGTACTCAAATGTATGATGCCAATGGGCGCAATAAATTGATTAAAACAATAAAAAATCTCTCTCTCTCTCTCTCTCTCTCTCTCTCTCTCTCTCTCTCTCTCTCTTTCTCTCTCTCTCTCTCTCTCTCTCTCTCTCATATTTCAGACTAGGCCCTCTTTGAAGGCGTTGTTCGACTTATTTACTTTGAAGATTTGATAATGACAAAGTATTCTTCCTTAGCCATAAAATGTGCTATGCATGAAGAGGAACTGGATAGCCAAAAAGAAAGGGCCGCATAATAGTATTTCATAGTATTTTTTTTTAATCTACCATTTATATATTATCCTAACATTAATCTTACTGAGACTGTTAGCCTATTTTGTATTGAGTTATATATGGATATACACTTGAACCATAACTGGTTTGTATGTAAGGAAGAAAATTTTATAAAAAAAAAGAATTTTCATAATTATGCTTTAATAATGAACATGGAAGGTACGAATTCTATCTTAGAACAAATACAATGCCAATGGTTAAAATTATCAATATGTATGATAATGCTAGAACGTTACCTAAACTTAAGTTAGAGACAAATAGAAACTTATCTAAATGCGGAATGGCCGTTAACTAACTCACAATACAAGACTTTTTTATCATGGCCATCCATGCCCAGAAAATGGTGCAGTGGTTTAGCAGAGTTAATTTGATGGCTACCTCTCACTCGCTCCTAGCCTTGATCAGAGGTTCTTACGGGACTTGCTGCTTCTCCTCAACATATGTAACCTCTCATGGACTCTACTTGTCCCTGCCCTTCCTGGAATCCGGATCCGTTGATGTAGAAGGGGACAGGCTTGTGGGAGCAAGTCGGGGCACGAAGTTGACTCGTTACGCAATTGATCCACCTAGCAGTAACTATTGAAGTTGACTTCGAGAATTAAATAAGGGACTAGAAATATCTGATTAATGAAAAAGAAGAAGAAACCGAGGTAAGAGAGACTAAGGAAAATTTCGAACTAGATAACATTGGTACTTACTGGATGAAAATGTCAAATGACGAGTGCTTGGTAGAGGAAATAACCACATATGTGGTAGAAGTTCCAAAGAGTCGTCATCATGAGCCTGAAGTTATAAACGCTAAAGAAAAAGAACTTGAAAATTTTGAGTATTATGAAGCATTTGAAGAAGTAAAAGATACAGGACAGGAGAAAATTGGTTCAAGGTGAGTCATAACTGAAAAGAGAGACAAGATGGGCAGAAGACCAATATAAAAGCAAGGTTAGTTGCTAGAGGATTCCAGGAAACTGAGAAACCAAAATCAGATTCCCCAACCGCCTTGAGAGAGTCTTTCAAGACTTTCATCGCAGTATCGGCTAATGAAGGATTTGAACTAGAGAGCGTCGACATTTCAGCAGCTTTCTTACAGGCCGAAAAGCTGGAGAGTGATGTGTTTGTTGAACCACCCAAAGACGTAAAAAAGAAAGGAACCATTTGGAAACTGAAAAAGCCAATCTACGGGCTTGAAGACGTAGGTAGGAAATTTTGGCTTTAAGTAGACAAGATTTTTGAAGGAAGAGGAATGAAAACACTGCATGGAGATAACGCTTTCTACTACTTCCATGACAGCAGATCATTACTTGGTATGATTTTATGTCATGTTGATGATTTTTCGATTTCAGGAAAAAGAGAATTTGTGGATATGATCAAGGATCTTTTAATGAAAAATTTCACAGTTTCAAAGGTGGAGTCATCTGAATTCAGATTTACAGGGATTGATATAGTTAAAACACGAGAAGGAATAGAAGTAAGCATGGAGGATTATTCCCAATCTATTGAGGAAATCAAAGAAATAAAGAAAATTAGAAATGACGAACCTCTAACAAAAACCGAATATAAAGTTTTCAGGAAGTATGCAGGAAAAATCCAGTGGTTGGCGGAAAATGTCCGACCTGACTTGGCTATTGTTGGATTGAACATGTCTATGAAAAATAAAGATGCTACGATCGGTGATCTAAAGAGAGTAAACTAGATAGTGAAGAAAATTAAGTCAAGAGAAAGCGAAATAAAGTTCGGTAAAATAGGGAAGAAAGATGACCTGAAAATGTATGGCCTCGGCAATACGAGTTACAGATGTGACTCAGAGTCAATTGTGGGTAACTTTATTTTAATGGGAAACAAGAAAACTGATATAGTAGCTCCTATATATTGGAAAACAAAAACCATCAAACAAGTGTGCCATTCTGCCAAAGACGCCGAAACGAGTAACTTAACTAAATTAGTAGATGACGGTGTTTATTTAGCAGAAAGTGTTGAACAACTTATGTTTGGAGAAAAAGGAGGAAAAATCCCAGTAAAACTGTTCACAGACAGAAACCAACGCTGGAAAGTATAGCATCATCAAAACAGATAGAAAGAAAATTGTTAAGAAACGCAGTGGCAGACTTGAAGGAGAAACTAATTCATAAAGAAGTAGAATCATATAGTTGGCTGAATACCAAAGACATGATAGCGACATATTAACAAAGGAAAATAAAGAGAGTGATGACATGGTGGAAGTCTTAGAGCCACTTAGAGTGGCTTTAAATGAAGACAATCTTGTTCATTTTAAAAACAACGAGTTCAGGCTAAAAAATTTTAAAATTAAAGAGAAGGGAAACTGGTTTTATATATATGTGTAATTTCTTTTACAATTCTTAGATATTTATGCAATGGAATGTTGTACGTGATGTAGACTGTTATAGTTCTTTTCTTATGAAATGTTATTGTTTGTATTCATATTACAATGTACGTTTAGATTTAGCTCGATAACAATTTTATATTTGTTACAATATTTCATCCATTTTATTATAATCAGTAACTTCTGTATAGATCTGTTTGTTTAACAAAGTAAAACAAAATAGGAGGCCGGGGGAATAACAGATAACAATCCTTATTGCTTGTTTCCTTGTAACCTTGTTATCTTGAGATGATAATCCTTATTGTTTGTTCCCTCGTAACTTTGGTGTCTCTGAGACTCGAGGTTTGTTATTGCTCCCGTGTATGTTTTATTTAATAAAGTTCCTGTGTGAAGAACTGACGTCTCTCTTTCACCCCTGGGTATTATAGAACGTTGTGAGGTCAAGTTCCGGTCGGCAGCATGCGGCTTCCTTCACTCAACAACAGCGCATCTCGATTTGTAGGCCAGTGGTCTTGAAGTACTATCTCTAATTTAGGACAGGCTTGAAACACCTGTGTTTTAGGAGTTTTAAGCAATATGCTTATTTAGAATGCAAGGAGAAATGTATCAACTCTACGGGACAATAGATAATCCCAGGCCTAAACATCTGGGAAACAAAATAAAAAAATAAACTAAAAGGTATTTTGCAACTCGGGCTTTCATGTGTGGACAAACATACCTCCTGGAATAGCAGACATGAGTTGTAGTAGAGAGAGTAGGGGACCGTCCGCCATGTCCGCCATTTTTTTTCCTAATGATCCAAATTACACAATTTCTATATATGTTTTAGACACATATAATACCTTCATCATATAAAAATTTCAAGTCATTTGATCAAAAACTTTTGGATTTATGAGCAAAAATCATGATTTAAAAAAAATAATTAGGTACATTTTTCCCCACTACTATAATACCAATTGTATTGAAACTTATACCACAAAAACTACTCTAACAATCGAACAATTCTGTCAGACAGAATTTTGATTTTCCTTTCTGTTTTTATTTTTTGAATTTTTATTTTTTTTCCTCGTCTAGACGGAAAATAATCGTGAAAAAAAATGTAAAACGAAAATCAAAATTTTGTCTGACAGAATTGTGGAATTTTTATTCTTCTTTTCAACGATATCTTTTTCTCTAATATCGAACAACAAATAAGTGAGAAAAATGTACCTAAGTGGGAATAAGTATGTTTTTGAGTTATGAGCTCCCAAAGATTTGCAGCAAGCTTTCGCTTCTTTTCTAAAAGAAATCAAGATAATATTATTATGATAACTTTTATTGTTCATTCCTACATAAATGCACCCTAAAGGAGGTATTTGAACCCTCAGTTTACTATTCCTATGTTATGAGTTGCCAGCGATCTCTAATTGTTGCCAGTGTTTTAGTTAGCAGGTTTCAGCTTTGTACTCTTATCCATGTTTCCCTCTTTCTTGGTTCTTTTTTCTTGTTCTCCACTTACTTTTTGTTCTTTCTATCATCTTATGTAACATTGGCATTGCTATAAAATTCCAGAGGACGTTGTGAAAGCACAATCAACATACGAACTTCAAGTAAATAAACACATGCATTATAATTTCTATATGTCTTTGGAGACTTTGTGATTTTTTCGTAGCTGGTAGTTTTCATTCACCTACCCTCTACCAATGCCTTTCATTTCTGCCAGAGGTACGAGATTTCGAAACATGAGAGAGAGAGAGAGAGAGAGAGAGAGAGAGAGAGAGAGAGAGAGAGAAAGAGAGAGAGAGAGAGAGTTGAACATTGTTATTATAGTATTTGTATAAATGGGAGTTTTTAATAATTGGAGAGAGAGAGAGAGAAAGAGAGAGAGAGAGAGAGAGAGAGAGAGAGAGAGAGAGAGAGAGAGAGAGAGAGAGAGAGAATACAAGTATTTGTATAAATAGCAGGGGTATATAATTCGAGAGAGAGATAGAGAGAGAGAGAGAGAGAGAGAGAGAGAGAGAGAGAGAGAGAGAGAGAGAGAGAGAGAACTACGCATCTGTCAAACTCCGTCAGGCAGACGACGCCATAAGGATGACGTCATCATTTAAAGACCGCTATTTTCATTGTTTGGAAAAATGATTGACTATTTGTTCTTTCTACAACCTTAGGTAACATTGGCCTTGCTATAATGTTCCCGAGGGCGTTGTGGAAACACAATGTACATACGAACTTCAAGTAAACAAACGCATACATTATAACTTCTATACATCTTTGGCATCTTTGGCTTCTGTTTTCTTGTTCTCCACTTACTTTTTGTTCTTTCTATCACCTTATGTAACATTGGCATTGCTATAAAATTCCAGAGGACGTTGTGAAAGCACAATCAACATACGAAGTTCAAGTAAATAAACACATGCATTATAATTTCTATATGTCTTTGGAAACTTTGTGATGTGTTC
This sequence comes from Palaemon carinicauda, assembly GCF_036898095.1. Taxonomy (NCBI): domain Eukaryota; kingdom Metazoa; phylum Arthropoda; class Malacostraca; order Decapoda; family Palaemonidae; genus Palaemon; species Palaemon carinicauda. The sequence goes on from NC_090737.1 coordinate 54,956,669, forward strand.
GTAGCTGGTAGTTTTCATTCACCTACCCTCTACCAATGCCTTTCATTTCTGCCAGAGGTACGAGATTTCGAAACATGAGAGAGAGAGAGAGAGAGAGAGAGAGAGAGAGAGAGAGAGAGAGAGAGAGAGAGAGAGTTGAACATTGTTATTATAGTATTTGTATAAATGGGAGTTTTAAATAATTCGAGAGAGAGAGAGAGAGAGAGAGAGAGAGAGAGAGAGAGAGAGAGAGAGAGAGAGAGAGAGAATAAAAGTATTTGTATAAATGGCAGTGGTAAATAATTCGAGAGAGGGAGAGAGAGAGAGAGACAGAGAGAGAGAGAACTGCGCACCTGTCAAACTCAGTCAGGCAGACGACGCCATAAGGATGACGTCATCATTTAAAGACCGCTATTTTCATTGTTTGGAAAAATGATTGACTATTTGTTCTTTCTACAACCTTAGGTAACATTGGCCTTGCTATAATGTTCCCGAAGGCGTTGTGGAAACACAATGTACATACGAACTTCAAGTAAACAAACGCATACATTATAACTTCTATACATCTTTGGCAACTTTGGCTTCTGTTATTGTAGGAGTAGACTTCGTTCATCTACACTCTACCAATGCCTTCCATTTCTGCCAGACGTACGATAGATCGAAATATAAGTGAAAAATCGCTATAAATATGCAAAATTACACACAAAGACGATTTTGTCAAACTAAGTCATGCAGACGACACAGTAAGGATGACGTCATCATTTAAAAACCTCTATATCTTCGT
>NC_090737.1:54962431-54979931 GCF_036898095.1 Palaemon carinicauda
AATAAACTTAACTTTCGTTTATTATCATATAAATCTAACGTTTCACCTTTCTTTCTATTTCTAGTAACAATTATTGAATCACCTAGGCAAAATTATATCGAAGAAACATTCTCTCTAATGTCTTTGTTGAGAGTTTGGTCACCAATACAAATTTGATGGCTGTCACTAATAATTCAAATGCAGAACCTTACTCCCCACAAATAATAGTTTTTTTTTTTTATATTTGGTGTGGGTTGTGGGTATTCTTTTCTTGCTAATGTAAAGAGATACCGTGGCATGATTTGGATAATTAGATCATTTCTACCTCGCTTTTAAAATAAAAAAGAATGCAAGAACCATATTCGATCAAATTTCAAAATTATGTTTTTTTTTTCTGGGAAATATAGCTCAGTTAGATTATTCTCTCTCTCTCTCTCTCTCTCTCTCTCTCTCTCTCTCTCTCTCTCTCTCTCTCTCTCTCTCTCTCTCTCTCTCTCTCTCTCTCATTGGAATGATATAGGAGTAAAATGGCAACGATTCATGTTTGGAAATATCAAAAGTTGTATACACAATAGAGTTTTCTACTCTACAACAAGAAAGTTTGTAAACCTTGTGACAAGGATAAGAATGTTAGATCATATGTAAATTACACAACAAAGCTGTTCAATAACACATATACAAAAATGTTCAATTATACAACAAAACATTATATTCTGATTACTATATGAAAATTTATTTGTTGTGCATAAGGATCAGGAAGCGTCCATTTGAGAATAAGTAATTGTATAAAGTAAAAATCAAGTACTTATAACCTACTATTTCATTTAGCTTTCATAAAACAAAAATACATTATATAAATTCCTGTTACTCGTGCTCTAAGATTATTTTTAATTTCAACAATATTTTATTTCGATCTTCTGAATATTACTTCGAAGTAATCCCAACTTTTAGCGTTTGGATTAAATCAAAATTATCTAGAACCTTTTTTAACAGCAGGAAATCCAATAAAAACTGTCTTGTTTAGAAAATAAATTATTTCATTGTTCTAATCACAAGCCTTTTTTAACAGCCAAGTACAATTTTCTTCAACAATTTAGTGAGAATTCAAACATTTAACCTCCTGTTCAAAAGTTAAAAACAGGGAGGGAGAGAGAGAGAGAGAGAGAGAGAGAGAGAGAGAGAGAGAGAGAGAGAGAGAGAGAGTTGGGGAATTACCACTACTAAATTAAGGTATCCACTAAATATTTTGGGTAATCCATAGTGATATAACTGATTGAGAGATTTTATAGTCATTAAAGTCTATGCATACGTTTTTGTTATCATAAAATGAGGAAAAGACTGAAATGGCCATACTTTTACAACGGATGAATCCTTTTACCATATTTATAAGGGTCAATTAGAAAACTGACGAGGAAATCTCCTCAAAATTTATTGAAACTGGCTGGATTTATAGGTTGCAACATCACTTTATTTACACAAGCCTTTGGTTATGAAGATTATTCAAATGTTATAATTTTATTTTTTTATTTTATGAAGTATTTTCATATATGCTCATGCGTTTATTCCTCATCCTCTAAACGCTGAACAAGCAAAATATTCAGTGAAACTCAATGTTGGTTTTCTTTTATAGTTTTATAAAAAGTTTTAAGCAATTTGAATGGGAGAAAGGCCTGGCTGATACTAGGCATTTCAGCGTAAGCTGACATGTAAGAATATTAGAAAATATAAGAACACGAAAATCACCCAAATTTCTATGAATATTACTGGTATGCTTTGTGTATAATTGAACAACCATTAAGGAGTTCTCTTTTCTCTTCAAGTTCATATCTCCCGATCGAAAGAAAATCATCCAGAGATCCCAAACTTCCCAAACGACATCCGCCAGATAAAATCTGCCTCCTCATTGCATTTTGGAGCAGAGGGAAGAAAGCGTTACCATTCAATATTGTTCAGGTCTGGACTAAGTTTGAACGATTCTTTTCATTAATCTTTGCAAAGGGATCTTGAAGTCTCTCTCTCTCTCTCTCTCTCTCTCTCTCTCTCTCTCTCTCTCTCTCTCATGATGTAAGGGAAAATGCTTGGTGATAATTTCCGTCCTCATTAAAACGTAAAAATTATCAGTTCGTGTTACAGTTATTCTAATATACCTTATTTCTTATTGTATTCCCATGTCACAGTTAAAAAGGGATGTAAGTAATTTAAAGTTAATAACGTGAAAAGTTAGGAAGTAGGTCAAAAGGTTTCGTGACCTGTGATTCCGCCACCTCGAGCCTGGGTGAGAGTTTGTTTGTAAAAAACTGCCGCCATGCATATAGTATGTAAAACTGTTGTTATTCTTTTACTCCAAAGGTCAACGAACGAGTGAGGTCTGATAAGCACTTGAGGTGTGGGGCAACCTAGATCGTAGGAAATGTCAGGTAATAACGGCTATCGCCTATCTTCTGGAGGTTGGCCAGGGCACCAGCCGCCCGTTGAGATACTACCACTAGAGAGTTATTGGATCCTTTGACTGACCAGACAGTAATGCATTGGATCCCTCTCTCTGGTTACGGCTTATTTTTTCATTGCCTACACTTACACAGAATAGTCTGGCCTATTCTTTACATATTCTCGTCTTTCCTCATACACCTGACAACAATGAGATACTAAACACTTCTTCACCCAAGAGTTAATTACTGTACTGCAATTGTTCAGTGTACTTTCCTCCTGGTAAGGGTAGAAGAGACCTTTTAGCTATGGTAAGCAGCTCTTCTATGAGAAGGACACTCCAAAATTAAACCATTGTTCTCTAATCTTGGGTAATGCCATAGCCTCTGTACCATGGCCTTCCACTCTCTTATGGTAAGCAGCTCTTCTATGAGAAGGACACTCCAAAATTAAACAATTGTTCTCTAATCTTGGGTAATGCCATAGCCTCTGTACCATGGCCTTCCACTCTCTTGGGTTAGAGTTCTCTTGCTTGAGGGTACACTCATGCACACTATTCTATCTTATTTCTTTTTCTTCCTCTTGTGTTTTTGAAATGGTGTGTTGGGCAGGCTTAATAAAAGGGCCATGGATGACTAGTGATTTATCAAGAGGTTGTCTTTTCCTTATCTGATTCTTTTTCTTCTCAAAACCATTCTTACTGTCCTCCCTTCAGTTGAATTGGCTATCCTGGAGGGTATTTAGCCTTGCATGGTGTTGACCGGTTTTTCCGACTCTTTAATATAGTCTATGGGTTTTATCAATCACTTTAATTATAATTCTGTACCTGTTGTTTTTGTTATAATTCTTGTTAATCTAGATTTTAAGTATGATGTCTCTTTTTTATTTCTATTAATTCTTATGCTGTCTAGAAACATTGAGCAAAATCTGGGACCAGTACGTACTAGATTTCGTCAATGTCGTCTTCTGTATTGCAATATTCGTGGTCTTCATGCAAATATTTAAGACCTTACAGTTGCGTCCAGACAGTAGGATATTCTTTTGTGTTCAGAAACTTTGGTTTCTAATATGAAGAACTCATCTGAGCTCCTTATAAGTGGTTTTAAGAAGCCAATAATGTTGAAACGTGATGCTATCCCTAGGGCCAGGGGATTGGCTTTGTATATGAAGACTGAGTACCCTGCTTCTCATAAGTCCTGCTATCAATGTGGATGTCATGAGATTCAGGTAATAAAAGTTTGTGGCAGACATAACAACTTTTATTTGTGTTCGATCTACCGAAATCCAGACATGGGTGATTCTATCTTCGATTGCCTTTTTACTATTATGACTAAGATAAAAGATGATGATAGAAAGGCTTCTTTTGTCTTCTTGGTGATTTTAATGCTCACTATAGGGAGTGGTTAAGTTCTATCTCTCCTACCGATCGTCATGCCTTAAGAGCTTTAGACTTTGCCTCTGAATCAGGCTGTGAGCAAATCATAAATGAAGCTACTCACAAGTGTGGTAATTGCTTGGACCTCGTATACACTGACTCCCCTGGCGTTATAACTAGTAAGGTTGGTTCTCCAGTCGGGATATCTGATCATGCCTTGATTTCATTAGTAGTGAAGACTGAGCAGCCTGTCCCTGATGTATCATACTCTTGTAAAATTTATATGAAATCCCAAGCAGCCTGGAATGGGATTTTGCATGATCTTTTGTGCTTGAATTGGTCAAAATTATATAGTAGTGTAGATCCTGTTGTCCCTCTGAATGAAAATCTAGTCAACATAATTGATAGGCGTATCCCTTCTCGTGTGCTAAGTTACCGAGTGAAGGGCAAACCGTTTTTCAATGATGATTGTAGACGTGCTTATTTGGAGAAGCAGGAGGCCTATCATCTTTGGAAGGGTAACAGATCAGATTTGACTTGGAATAACTATACTCAGCTTCAAGCTTTTGCTCAGAGAGTTTATGCCTCAACTGAAAAGGAGTACAATTTAACCATAAAAGAAACCCTTTCTGGTACAACTCAGGAACATAAATGGAGGTCTACCCTTAAATCTGCACTCTTTGGTGTAGATGCAACAGTTCCTCCTTTACTTAAACCACATGGCTCAGTCACTCACTGTCCAAAGGAAAGGGCAACCCTTTTGGATGATGTTTTTGACAGTAAACAGAGTAATGAAAAACTTGAACTTCCTCATTCCTGTTTTCCTCAGGCTAAACTAACTAGTTTAGCTTTTCGATCTCGTGAAATTAAAGCTCTGTTGATGGACCTTGATGCTTATGGAGGTGTAGACCCTAATGGCATTTTTCCTTTGTTTTTTATAAAGACAGCAGATTTCTTAGCTCCAAAATTATCTGTTATTTTGCGCAAGTTAGCAAGAAATGGAGCTTTTAGCACTTGTTAGAGAATTGGTAATGTCACTCCTCTATGTAAATGTGTTCGTGGTAGCTCAAGTCCCACTGATTACAACCCAATTTCAATAATTACCATATTATCTAAAGTTTTTGAACGTCTTCTGGCAAAACGTCTTAATAGGTTTACTGAAGGTAATCATCTATTCCCTAGTTTGCAATTTGGTTTTTGTAAAGGCCTTGGAGCATGTGATGCCCTTCTTACACTCTCCAATGCTTGGCCTTGATTTTAGTGCTGCCTTTTACCGTGTTAATCATGAAGCTCTCGTTTTCAAACTGAAACAGTTGGGAATGGTTGGGTCGTTTCTTAGCATTAATATTGATTTTTTAAGTAATATATCTCAAAGAGTTGTTGATGGGCACCCTAGCGAGTATAGGAATGTGATATCCGGTGTTCCACAAGGTAGTGTTCTTGGCCCATTACTCTTCATACTATATACACATGACATTTGGTTTGGCCTAAAAAAATCTTGTTACATATGCAGATGATGCTATTCTTTTTGCATCAATTCCATCCCCTGAATGTAGATATGGGGTTGGTGAATCCCTTAATAGAGATTTAGCTAAAATTAGTGCATGGTGCAAATTATGGGGTATGAAGTTGAATCCTAACAAAACTAAAAGTATGATTGTAAGTAGGCCAAGGACGTTGGCTCCTCAACATCTGGATCTCAGTATTGATAATGTTTTTTTTAAATTTGAATGACTCTTTTGAAATTTTAGGTGTGATTCTCGACAGCAAATTTACTTTTGAGATACACAGCAGGTCTTTGTCTTCTTCAATTGCACTAAAAAAATTGGCTTATTGAGTAAGTCTTTTAAGATTTTCGGTGATCAATCTATTCTGAAGAAGTGTTTTAATTTTTTCATTCTACCTTGTTCTGAGTATTGTTCTCCAATCTGGTCTTCAGCTGCAGATTCTCATCTTGATTTGTTGGACAGAAACTTACGGTCTATTAAATTTCTTATTCCTGATCTGGATATTAATCTCTGGCACCGTCGTTCAATTAGTTCATTATGCATGTTGCATAAGATTTTTCATACCTCTGACCATCCTTTACATTCAGATCTCCCGGGATAATTCTATCCTGTTCGTAATACTAGGCAGGCAGTTGATTCTAATAGCCAGGCCTTCTCCATCATGAGGCTCAATACTACACAGTACTCAAAAAGTTTTATTCCAGCTATCACCAAGCTGTGGAATGATCTTCCTAATCGGGTAGTTGAATCTGTAGAACTTCAAAAGTTCAAAGTTGGAGCAAAGGGTTTTATGTTGACCAGGCGGACATGAGTCTTTTTTTAGTTTATATATGACATATTTGTTTTTGACGTTGTTAATAGTTTATGTATGACATAACTGGTTTAACGTTGTTACTTGTTTTAGAATGTTCTCATCATTTATTTATTTCCTTATTTCCTTTCCTCACTGGGCTATTTTTCGCTATTGGAGCTCCTTGGCTTATAGCATCTTGCTTTTCCATCTAGGGTTGTAGCTTGGCTAATAATAATAATAATAATAATAATAATAATAATAATAATAACAAAAATAATAATAATAATAATAATAATTAGGTCAACCTTTGAAGCAGGGTGAAGTGAGTTGGGCGCCAACCATGGTCGCCTGCCCTCGTTACCGCTGGGTACCCATTATGCCCTAACGACACAGCTCTTGTTTTCTATCTTGACATTCATATTTGCCTCATAATTATGATGTACTATGAGTAACATTTGGCCTTCCCGCTTGCTTAACTTGTTTGAAATTGATGTTTTGATGTTCATTTAATAAGTCAGAGTTGACATTTGAGACAAAGTGATCTTTTATTAATTGAAGTAGATGACTATCATTAAACTGCACTGTGTTGGCCTATAACTTGTACAAATAAAATTTTCTCTCCGCGTGTGTCCTGATAATCTTTAAAACTATTCATTTGGTATTTACGTGTGAGATATTACGAACACTGAAGTAACTAAAGGCTAAAACGAGATGTTCTTAGATCAAGTAATGTGTGATTGAAGAAACTCATTTCAAGAGAGTATCAGTCCATGCTCATTTATGTCAAATCACCTATAGAACAAATAACTTGTACCGCTATGGATGTAATACTCGACCAATTAACCTGCTTTTAATTATTGTGAATTATTCATTCTAAGGGACATTGTGCAAGCCACACCCACTTAATAAGCCAGATCTCTCTCTCTCTCTCTCTCTCTCTCTCTCTCTCTCTCTCTCTCTCTCTCTCTCTCTCTCTCTCTCTTAAATTAAAATATCGTTAGACTTCAATAAGTCATACGAGATGGAAGCGGCCTCAAGAATTTTAAGTCAAAATTATAATTTTTCGAAGCAATATTTTTCTACTTGAAAAAAAAGAATGGAACCACACAACTAGGAATATGTAGAAGACAATTATTATATACCATATAGATGATAACATGCCTAATATCAATAGGGTCACATATTTACAAGATTTTCTGTGCTAATAAAAAAAAATTCTATTCATAACAATATTTCAAAACTTGTTGCAAATGTAAGTCGAGGAATGTTTCTTTTCATGGTGTGTCAATTAATTATGTATTTGACATTCCCATTGATATCAATATTATTCTTCAGTAATTTTTTTTATGGTTAATTCTTTACATCTTCTTCTCCTCAAAAGGCTACTCTCCCCATTAGGCCCTAAGCATTGCAACCTTCCTTTCCAGATAGCGGGAAACCTGGCCGATATAATAATAATAATAATAATAATAATAATAATAATAATAAACTCATTCAATACTAGTCCCAGATTACTCGCAGTTGAGGATGTGTTGTCAAAAATAAATTTCCGTTACATGTTATGAATACATTAACATCTTTTCACAGAGTTGTCAGATCGTCACTTGAAAACATATTTACCTCGCAAATTTCAAATCTACCATACTGAAATATGATATTTAGGGTGATTTCATTTAACTCTTTTCAGGATTTACAATTAAATTCGTTTTTTTTTTTTTTTTTTTTCATAATAAACCATTCTCTTGGCACATAATCAATTATTCTTGTGTTGCCCAAATATCCACCTAAAAACCGCACTTTTGGTATACTATGTAAAAAAATAATCATATTTTTTTAATACAGACAAGATTTATCTTTAGTGAATGATAAGAAATTTTCGTAATACCCAAATGGAGCAGCGTTTTATTTTATTCAAGATAAAACTGTTTCTTTCTGTAATATCCAAATATATCAATGTTTCTAGATCTGCAATGCACCAATATCTTAGTGCTTGAAAACAAGTCTTTTTGTATACGCTTTTACCTCCTTTGTCAGTGTTCTTGAGTAAATATTCTTTTAAAAACCAGTTACTGTGGTATTGGACATTATTTGATTAGATGCTTCTTCTGGCGGCTCTGCAGTGAAGTGGCATGTGACGGGCCGAGAGAGGAGTTGTGAACTCAAAGGCAGATTGAAAACGACTGAGTTATTTATTAAGGAACACTCTTCTTTATATACAAAACCTCAAGGCAACAGGACATGACCTGTTCGAGAGACAGATAATGTTACTGAGCAAAACGGAGACATGATCATTCAGGTTCTTTTTAGTGCGAGGGAAGAGCGCAGATACAAGCATAATATATACAAAATAAGTATGTACAATTGTGTGAAACACGGTTGGTACAGGCAAGTATTATGACATTTTTAGCGGTGTCCTCCCGTAAGAGAGGATTATATACTAAATAAGGATTTGTTTTATTTCGACTTAACGAAACTATCTTCGTTGCAAAAGATATTCATTTCCTAAAATCTCAATAACTAGTATATATATATATATATATATATATATATATATATATATATATATATATATATATATATATATATATATATAATTTATATATATATATATATACATATATATATATATATATACATATATATATATATACATATATATATCTATCTATATATATATATATATATATATATATATATATATATATATATATATATATATATATATATATATATCTATCTATATATATATATATATATATATATATATATATATATATATATATATATATATATATATATATATATATATATATGTGTGTGTGTGTGTGTGTGTAGCACTGTATGTTCTCCGTCAAGTGTCTTTTATCTTTCACAGCATTAGTTACCAATAACAACCGTTAACGAAACACCAAATGAGGACGAACGGTCAAATAGATCGGCATGAACGGAACTGCCTTCGTGGACCTGTAAACCGGAGGAACTACCCATCCACTGGTTAATATTATATACTATCTGTAAGAAATGTAAATTAGATGACAGACCTGAAATTTGCCGGATTTGTAGTAGGCTCATTCTATAGCTACTGTACAACGTAGGCTTACATATATGCTGAGCATACTCTGTAACATAACTGTTATGTTGTTATTTGTCCGTTAATTGCTTGTTACTGTAACGGTACTAATCTTGTTTGTTTGCCGTTAATTGTTTGTTACTGGAACGTAACTAATGTTATTTGTTTGTTAATTGTGTTTTCTAATATATTGGTTATTGGTAATATTGTCTCATTGAGCATTTGTTTCTGCTTGTAGGGTTGAAGGTTTTTGTCTACATGTACAATAAAATGAAAGTAGAAATGCTGTTGTGAGTTGTATCTTCCTTGGATTACTATATTAGGTAGAAGAGCGTTCACCACGGCAACCTTCTACCCAGTGGGTTACCAGCACGTTCCTGGGAATATTTACTACTGGACTGGAGTACAATTGCAAGGTCGGACATTTGTTGGAGTTATGTACAGTGCCAGTGGGAATAAAGTAGGGCAAGGCAGTGTAAGTGATGAAAGTGACGTTTTTGACTATATTATGGGAACAGAGACTGGTGCAGGTGATGATGAAATGATGGAACGTGGTAGTGATCAAGATTTGTTAGCAGAAATACGTGGTGTGGTTAGGCATAAGGATCTTGTTAATGAAGAAGTGAGTATCGTAGTGAGGAAGGACAATGATGGAGGGGGTTGCAAGAATTTAGAATTTGGAGCAGGTACTTTTGTTGATAAAAGTGGTGACAATGATGAAAAGCCTTGGGAAAAGGACGTTGTAAAATTGTGGTCGGAAGTCGTAAATATTCAGAAAGTGGTGGATTTTAACCAATGCAAAAACGTAAATTCTTTTAGCAGAGTAGGGGAGTTAATAAATGCATTAAAAGAAAACCTGAAAATTTTGGTAAATGTAATTAAGAAAACCAATTTAAGAGTTAAAAAGGCTAGAGATGTTGTAGAGGATCTCACTGTGGGAAACCAGAAGCCACTTTTTAAAAGGGGTGTTGCTAAGGAGCTGGGTCGTCTTTTAGCAAATAATAACAAAGAATGGGAAGATAGGTTGGATAGATTGAATCGTTGGTGGCAACACAGATTCGCCTTGATAGAGGATGAGTTGGATAGGGTGTGTAAGAGAGGGGCCTGTAATTATACATGTAATAATGCTCTTTCAATAGTAATAAAAACCTCCACAGCTCGAGAAAATGACTGGGAGGAACAGTGGTAGGAAGGAAATCAAGAGATGGTTTGAACAGGCAAAATTATGTACCAATCAGCTTAACCTAGCAGGCACTGATGCCGTAGATTATGTTAAAGTTAGTTTGATAGAGCCTGCTAGCACAAGAATACGCCATGCTAAGCCGAAAATGTTGGAGGAAATGGAGACTAAGCTACTAGAAGCGTATGCAGATAATAAAGATGATATAGAGAGAAGGAAAGAACTGTGGTGTGCACAACAGGGAATACAAGAAGGTGTTTGGGAGTATTTAGACAGAATAATTGACTTGGAAGAAGAAGCCGAGGGCAAAGCAGTCTGTTCTAAAGATAGGGAAATCAGTAAATGTATGATTTTTGAAAAAGGTTTGAGGGACAGGAAAATTACCCGTGATCTAAAGGTAAGATTGAAAACGGAGTCATAGACCAATTAGAAGATGCTGGTAGATTTGTGCAAGATAGAATGAAGGTTATGAAAGAATTTGGTAATGTTTCTGACAACCACTTGAATAGCAAGGGGAGAGATGATAAAGTAATTAAGTGTTTGAACTGTGGGGATCAGGGTCATGTATCATATCAGTTCAAAAATTTAGGGTTTTCTAGAGACAATATAGTGCAGGTTCAGGGGGAAGAGCACCAGTGTAAGGGAAGGCTAGGTAAAAACAGAACGCAAAATAAACATGTTTAGGAAAATCAGTTTACGGGAACTTGTTGGTCTTGTGGGGAAGATGGTCATCCATTTTATAAGTGTAATCTATACTCTAGTAAGAACAGAGGGTTAAATAATGCAAGAGGGGACAAGGTTGTGAGGGAGATGTCATTACAGGCCCGGGATAATGCCCAGGAAAACTTGTGAGGCCGGGCGTTAACTTGAACGCCGGCCAAGTGAATGTTTAAATAAGAGAGGAGACACTATGAAACTGACACTCAGTATAGAGGGAAAGAAAGGTGTGGGACTTATGGATTCTGGGGCAAACTGTAGTTTGTTGTCGGAAAATTAGTATTTGGGGAATCTAAAACTAAAGGGGGTGACATTGTATAATAGTAGTGACTACACATGTGACCTGAGTGGTAATGAAATTAATATAATAGGTCATGTCGTTGTTGATGTGGAAGTAAGTGTAATGGAACAGAACAGCTGTTTGTTCTATGTCAAGAGAGCTAAGAAAGGAAGATATGGTCTTGGCATGAACACTGACCAAGAGTGCCTTGTGGGCATAAATGTTTTGTCTTTGCTATTCGAAAAATGTGGAGTCACCAAAAATGTTAACGTGATGGCATCAGAGAAAGAGGGATTAAAAGCTGAATATGGTCAAGTTTTGGATTGCTGTATGAGACTAGTTGGTCAAACTATGCAAGTTTGGCAGAGGGAGGATATAGGATATGCTAGTTGCTTAAGACAACAGAATAGAAATGTCCCGTCAGGTAGCAGGAAACTAATTAAGGTATACATTGATAGCCTAAAGTAAGTGCCAAAGGAGTATGTAGTTTTAGAGAAAGTAGCAGACGAGAGTAAAAATATGTTGCCTCCGGGTGTTCAGGTCTTCCCCAGTTTTTCTATATGTGAATGGGGCGTTGGATATGTCTGTGTTGCTAATTGGTCTAAAGAAAATGTTAGCAGTGAAGCAAGCAGTATATTGGCCACGGTGCAACTTAGCATCAGGGAGCTTATGGAGGATGATGATAACGAAAATACTGAAAAACTATCGGAGGAAGAACTTCAAAACCACAGACGGAAGCTGAGAGTCAATGTTGATTTAAGTAACTTAAGTAAATCAGATTTGTTAAGACTTGATAAGATACTCTACAAATATAAGGACTGTTTTGAGCTAAATGATTCGGACCTAGGTTTGATAAAGGGATGGGAATATTCCATTAGATTGTCCTGTGGGAAACCTATCAAATGATCGTATAGAAGAATAGCACCCACGTTAATCCCTGAGGCCAAAAATTGCTTGATGATTTAAAGAAACGGGGTGTAATTGAAGAAAGTGCAAGTCCTTATGCAGCACCCATAGTCCTTGTGAGGAAGAAGGGGGGAGGCTTAAGGTTGTGCATTGATTATAGGAAATTGAATGAAAAAACTTTAAAAGATGCATTTCCTCTTCCTAGAGTGGCGGAGTGTCTGGATTCATTGGAAGGGGCCAAATACTTTTCCACTTTTGACCTTGCGCAGGGCTATCATCAAGTTTTGTTAAGGAAAGAAGATAGTGAAAAAACGTCATTTTCTGTACAATGGGGACACTTTCAGTATCACAGGTGTCCAGTGGGTCTGACAAACAGCCCAGCAACCTTTCAAAGATGCATGGAGAATATTTTAGCGGATATGTTTTTTTAATTTCTAGTCATTTATTTGGATATGATATTATTTTCGAAGACCCTTGACGAACTCTTATTAAGATTGGAGGCATTGCTAGAGCGCATAAAGTCTTATGGGATGAAATTAAAGCCAAAGAAATGTAATTTTTTGCAGACATGTGTAAGTTACCTAGGATTTAGCATTAGTAATCAAGGAATATGACCTAAGCTAAGTAAGATTGAAGCAGTGAAGAACTGGAAGAGGCCAGAAACTATTAAGGAAGTGCGAGCTCTCCTGGGATTTGCAACATTTTATAGGAGATTTATTAAAAAAAATATGCCATAATTGCCAAGCCACTCAATGAGTTATTGAAAGGAGAAAAGAAGAAATCCAGTCAAAGTATTATTGATAAATGGACAGAAGATGCGGAAATGGCCTTCCAGACATTGATAGAAAAATTTATAGCTGCCCCAGTACTGAAAGGGATAGAGTTTGGGAAAGGCTGTACGTTAGATATAGACGCTAATTACGATAGACTTGGTGCTGTTTTGTCCCAATATAAGGAGGATAAGCTGCATCCTGTAGCTTATGCAAGTAGGTCACTGAAACCACACGAAAGAAACATGAAGAACTATAGTTCGAGGAAACTAGAATTGTGTGCTTTGAAGTGGGCTGTTACTGAAAAATTAAAAAAATATCTTATTGGCACAAAGTGCATAGTGTATACTGACAATGCCCCTTTGAGCAATCTCAGCAGAGCAAAAATTTATCACACAGAACAAAAATGGGTGGCAGATTTGTCATTATTCGACACTGAACTTAAATTCAGACCAGGAAAACAAAATGTTAAAGCCGACATTCTGTCACGCAAGCTTAGAGAGGAGATGGTGATGAATGAAGACGAAGAAGTATGGGTAGCTCCTCATGAGGACGCAGATTTTGTATGTGCCATAAATAGACATCAGATTTTAGAGTGGGAGGACGTTTTTAATAAACAGAAAGCTTGTCCAGTTTTAAAGATTGTACGGAAATGGCTAGAGGAGAAAATATTGAGTTAGAAAACATCAATTTTAAACCTTAATTAGTTACGTGGAAAAAGGATAAAGAAAGTTTTGTTATAAGAAATGATATTCTTTATAAGACTCATATGGATCAATTAGATAACATAATTTATAGATTAGCCGTTCCTGTTCTTTTAAGAAGTAACTGGTTAGTCGAAACTCATGATAAACTAGGGCATCAGGGTATTGATAGAACTTACTAATTCCTGAACTCTGAGGTTTATTGGCCCAACATGAGGGGATTTGTAACGGATTTCATTAGAAATTGTGAAACTTGTTTAAGGGCAAAAGATGAAATTCCATATAGAAATACCATTCCTGTTCATGTGGAAACTTCTCAGCCCATGGAAATTGCAACGATAGATTTTTGTTCCGTGTAAAGATCAACCTCTGGAAAGGAGCATATTTTAGTTTTAAGTGACTTGTTTAGCAAATACGTGTGGGCATACCCAATGAAGGATCAGAAAGCGACAACAGTGGCTAAAATATTGGTCGAAGAGCACTTTTATAAATATGCAATTCCTCAGCAGCTTCATACTGACCAGGGGAGAAATTTCGAAAGTTCTCTAATTAAGGAAATCTGTAAAAGGTTTACTGTAAAGAAATCACGCACTTCTCCATGTCACCCTGGTCAAGTGGAAAGAATTAATAGAAGTCTTTACGGTATACTTAGAAGTTTGGAGGAGGAGAAGAGGAACAAATGGCCATTGTTTTTGCAGAGTTTAGTATTTGCTATAACATAACACCTCGCTCTGTGACAGAGTTTTCTCCGTATTTTTGTTGTTTGAGAGGGAACCTTGTATTTCGATCGAGAGCTGGGGGTATCTGGAAGACATTTACAAATTTCAAGACGGAGACTGGTTACGTCAGCAATGCAAAATGCAAAAAGATGTTTGGGATTTGGTTAGAAGGAACACCCAAAATAACTGGATATCAATAGCAAAGCCTATGTTAGCAAAGTCCAGAGAAAGTGATTTGGAGGTAGGACAAAAGGTTTTATTACGGGAAAATAAAATAATTGTTAGAGCGAAACTAGGACACAAATTCGGTAAAAGAAAGTGGGTAATTGAAGAAGTACTTAACAGGGACTGTGGTTTGTATAGAATTAGGTCTGAAGGAAGTGATGCTAAGGTTATCCATCGAAGGAATATTAAACCGTTCGCTGGGATAGAAAGGAATGAGGGGGGAGAAAATATTGATTACTTACGTACGGAAAATAATGATAATTTCGAAACCGCTGATATGGATGACAGTAGCTTAGAAATGCCTGATATGGAAGAAGTTTTAACCAGGTTCGGGTTTGATTTTAACAACCATGGTAATAGTGAACCTAAAGAAGGTGTTGACAAAAAAGTTGAACAAGAACAGGGAGTAACAATTAATGCATCAGTACTGAGAAAAGAGGTAATGGTAGTGGAGTGTGAGAGGATGGAAGTGTGTAGTGTGTGTACGATGAGGGCATCGTAAAACTGTAAGGAGGTTGTGTGTAGCATTGTATGTGCTCCGCCAAGTGTCTTTTATCTTTCACAGCACTAGTTACCAATAACAACCGTTAACGAAACAGCAAATGAGGACGAACGGCCAAATAGATCGGCATGAACGGAACTGCCTTCGTGGACCTGTTAACCGGGGGAACTACCCATCCACTGGTTAATATTATATACTATCTGTAGGAAATGTAAATTAGATGACAGACCTGAAATTTGCCGGATTTTGAGTAGGCTCATTCTATAGCTACTGTACAACGTAGGCTTACATATACGCTGAGCATGATCTGTAACATAACTGGTATGTTGTTATTTGTCCGTTAAATGTTTGTTACTGTAACGTAACTAATCTTTTTTGTTTGTTAATTGTGTTTTCGAATATGTTGGTTATTGGTAATATTGTCTCATTGAGCATTTGTTTCTGCTTGTAGGGTTGAAGGTTTTTGTCTACATGTACAATAAAATGATAGAAGAAATGCTGCTGTGAGATGTATCTTCCTTGGATTGCTATATATATATATATATATATATATATATATATATATATAGAGAGAGAGAGAGAGAGAGAGAGAGAGAGAGAGAGAGAGAGAGAGAGAGAGAGAGAGAGAGAGTTTCTCTTACGAATATATAGTATATTTTAAGAATTTGGTCAATTATGTATGTTTTTTTCCAATATTATTCATGCACCCCTTGCCTCGAAATATTATATGGAAAAATATTTCTAAACATACAAAGGTTCAAAAACATATGCTAATTCAGAGAACCCATTTTAATTTATTTTAGGTAATATGAAAACACTGTAACTCTAGAAATAGGTGACTCTTCTTGCTTTGTTTATATCATTCTTATCATGAATCGATACCCCTCGACATATGAAGCTATTATGTTTTGTTTTGCTTTACATACAACAACAAAATTTTAGCAACATCACAAGTAAAGCCAAACTTGTTGTACGAACACTCAATCATGCCGATATATTGTCGTTACCTTAAAGTTATAGAAGAGAAACTTGTAAAGCGTAAGAAGTAAGATGGGATATAAGCAATCAATTATAAAAACATCCACGACTTACAGTGATATCATTTGCCTGAGTACAATAATCATTAGTTGCATTGCTGTAAATCTCCGTCCTCTGAAAGGTGCTATGCATTTTCTTTTGATAAAATAAATTTAACGGCCATTTAGTCACACTGCTTTCGCTGTAATACTTTATAATGAAACTCAAATAAACAGTAGCTCATGCTGGAATTATTTAAGAGTTTATCCAAAATTTATCAGTAAGAAAGAAAATGAATAGAAAACGAAAATGAAATTGCGATAGATGAATGCCTCGTAATTTTTTGCAATATATCATCGAAATGGCTTCGATAATCCATTCCACCAGATATATGAAGATGTATAGCGGCCCCCAACACATTTTCTTCGAAAAACGTCTTTCCAAGTTCCAGGTGTCGTTTACTTAGTTTGTTTTCTAATCTACCTATCAGTGTTGCAATGTAACTACGTTGTCTTGTGTACAGTTAGAATAAAAAAAACGCCGACACTCAGGGAAAATCTTTCGTCAGATGTCTCTAGTGTTCCCATGACAAAACAGACAACGAGTAGCTCTTCTTACTACTGCTACGAAATGGGCGGAGCCATCTCAAACCTTAGCGAATCAGACATCAAAGTACTGCCTTTGTTAGCAAAAGCATACAAATGTTACAAATCGAGTTGCCATATTTCAATTCTGAACAATCATTTGACGTCTCAACTATTCAATACAAATACAAAACATACACACACACACACACACACACACATATATATATATATA
Organism: Palaemon carinicauda; assembly: GCF_036898095.1. Lineage (NCBI taxonomy): Eukaryota > Metazoa > Arthropoda > Malacostraca > Decapoda > Palaemonidae > Palaemon > Palaemon carinicauda. The sequence goes on from NC_090737.1 coordinate 54,979,423, forward strand.
TATATATATATATATATATATATATATATATATATATATATATATATATATATATATATTTATATATATATACACCATTATTTTTCAATTGCTACTTCTTCGTAAGAGCGACAATAGTAGACACTTTCCAGGGAAAGGGGGGGGGGGGGTTCTTCCACCCCCCTTCCCCGGCCAGTCCGACACTGAGGAAATAGGAAAGTCATTTCTGTTTTAGGGGTTGTGGAGACGCAGGCTGTATCAAGAATCTACACTCAACCTAAGATATTGTATCATTGCCTGAATGTTATTTGATAACTGTTAATGTTCTAGCAAATTTGGCTATTCTAATTCATCATTAGTTAATTTGTAAAAGATAGCAGCATTAGAATAAAGTAGCTGATGTTGATGGAAGGTTGATAAGAACAAAATTTAAGTCTTAACTTTGCATAATAGAAAATCGATGATGGATATAATAGATAGTGATAACTGCAAAGCACCTTGAATACAAACAGAATCTAGCATTTCGTATC
>NC_090737.1:54984931-54994931 GCF_036898095.1 Palaemon carinicauda
ATATAGTGACCGAAGGAATGGATTAGGATGAAGGACCCAATTCAATAGAAGAACAGGATTTAGATTGCACACCAGAATAAATTGTAAAGGATAACTCACAAAATAATTCTGAGAAAGAAAAGGATGAAGGTGACTCGATAAAACTTGGGAAAGGCACAACAAAAAGGACTGCTGGAAGTGAGATGGGGAAAGAACTGGAGGAGGAATTTGCATCGGGAGAATCTGTGGACTGCATAAGGGAAGAAAATATTTATGGAAAACTGTGGGAAGAGGTAATCGACAGTGGGCCAAATTAAGGGGACGAAAGGGATCTTTTTGTGGACAGTCTTGATTACGAGCAGGATGATGATGATGATGATGAAGGAATTATAGTTTTCTAACCAGTAGGTGTAAGTGAATTGCGTAGATCAAAAACAAAGGTTGAGATTCATAAAAAGGTTAAAGAAAACGAGTTATTAACAGAAAATGAAGCAGCGAGTATAATGAAGCGGAAACAGGAGGGAAAATGGATTATGAGGAAACATATTAGATGCCAACGGCCCAAAGAAAAACTTTACAGTACTAATTTGGAAATGGAAACATGGCATACAAAATTAAACTCTGAATAAACTCAAGATAACGCTGAAGAAAAACCAGTGCCAAAACATGGAAAGGACAAACCAGAATTTATCATCAGATGATGAAACAGGAAAGTGTACAAAGAAGCTTAAAGCAATTTAATCTTGTAAATGTGTTTTGCTTAATATACAAAATTAATTTCATCCACATTAGATGTAGCTACAGTTAACGCAAATGGACTTAATACTTTGAATAAGCAAATTAAAATAATAAACTTGGTTTCTTCATAATCTAGATGTAATTTTCGTCCAAGAACACAAAATTGGAATATGTTGAAAAATACTGCATAGTTTTTTATTAATTATACACAAATTCTTAAGGGTGGAATAGCTATCTTTTTAAACAAAACATCTAATGTGGATATTTTGAATTTTGATAACGATAGTGATGGTTATGTTATGAGTATTAATTGTCCCTATTCAAACGTTACTATTCAATTATTAAATGTTTATGCTCCTGCTGGGAATAGTAAAAGAAAATAAAGGGAGAAATTATTTAATACAGATATTTTAGGTTTCTCAAGGAACAATATAAGTAATATCCTAATGGGTGGAGATTGGAATTCTATTACCTGTATGAGAGATTGTTCTAATTCGGATAGTGAACTTCTATCAAAGTTATTAGTGAACTTGAAGAGCAACTTGAAACTTAAAGATGTTTGGAATTCATGTCATCCCAGGTGGAGTATACTTATGTTAAATAGAATTATGGTTCAAGGCTGGATAGGTTTTATCTAAAAGATTTACATAACCATATGGCAAATATTCAAAATATTCCTGTTTGCTGGACTGACCATTGTATTATAGTATTAGCTTTGAAATTAGAAAATGTAGCATTGCCAGAGAAAGGGTACTGGAAACTTAATAGCAATATTCTAGATACATATATCGTAAGAGACAATTTTCTTATGACTTAGAATAATATCAAGAGGAGCAAAGATAGAGTTGGAAATATTTTGTGTTGGTGGGAATATGCGAAAGCTTAACTGAAATCTTTCTTTATTACGTGTTCAAAGCAAATTAACTAAGCAAAATATGGGCTATTGAATTTACTGAACTACCAGTTGAAAGATGAAATAGGAAAAGGTGTATTGAATAAGGACAAGTTTTCGTTAGTGAACTCTTTGAAATTAAGAATAAATAGTATTCAAGACGAGATCTGTGAAGGAGTCAAAATTAGAGCAAAGATGGATGATAAATTAAAGGGTGAACAAGTTTCAGCGTACCTATTAGGGAGGGAAAAAAACTCTAAATCGTATGTAAATAAGATAAAGAGAGATGGTGGTACCGAGATAGTAAATCCCAAAGCTATTGCTTTAAATATAAGGGAATATTTTGAAAAGCTTTTCAATAAAGAGAAATGTCATGTCTTATCAAGACCTGTTGTTGAATCTAGTAGATAAAGTTATTGATGGGAATGAGAATGATATTTTAACCTCAGAAATGACAGAGTCGAAGTATTGAAACCATTGAGGGTGATGATGAACGGCAAAAGCCCGGCATTAAATGGTCTCACTGTTGAGTTTTACAAAAAGTTTGAGAAAGAAATAAAAAACGATTTTGTAATCCTAGTAAAGTTTATTTCCAAATATAAGACCATCTCTAAAATGAATAAAGGAATAATATCGGTCACACCGAAGGAAAGAGAATTAGGTTTTATCACAAGCTGGACGCCAATAACAATGAAAACGTGGATTTTAAGATAATAGCTAGAATAATAACTAATAAATCTAGATTGAAGAATGCGTTACATTTAATTATTTCCCGCAAGCAGTTTAGTTGTGTTGACGATAGGTCAATTATCAACTTGAATTCCATTATGAGAGATATTATGATTTATGCAAATGATAATGATAAACATGCTACGATTATAAATTTAGACTGGTCTAAAGCTTTTGATCGTGTTGATCATGACCTTTTATATGCTATACTTTGTAACTTTGGTTTTGACCCTAATTCATCCAGCTAATGCAAATGTTATATAAAGACGCTGAAAGTGTAGTATGCATAAATGGTAACATCTCTGATCCATTCCCTATAAAAAAAAAAAAAATCGTTAAGGCAAGGATGTCTATTATCCATAATTTTTTTCATTACCAACCAGGAACCCTTTTACAGGATGATGAAAATCAAGCTTGTAGACATTTCATTGAATTTGCCAAATAATTTAAAGGTTTCTCTTCTAGGATATGCTGATGATTATGTTATCGTAGTTACTAGTGACAGAGGAATATTAGAATGTTTTAATATAATCACAGATTATGAAAAGGCAAGTGGTGCAAATTTAAACAAAAATAAAACTTCAATTTTAGGTATTGGGAAATGGAAAAATAAAACAGAATGGCCAAGAAGTGGATATCATTATCTTCATAATTCCTCTAAAATACTAGGTGTTTATCATAGTAATAATTATCAAGATGATGTTAATCTAAATTGGAATAATCTAGAGAGTAAGATAAACAGAGTTATAGATAGGAATAGGAAACTGACTGTATAAAAAATGTATTATAATCAATTGTAAAATTTTAGCAAAAACGTGGTATGTGTCACATGTATATTCAGTTCCACAAGATTGTGCCAAACGAATACAGAGGAGTTTATTTAGATACCTATGGAATGGAAGCTGTGAACCAATTGCAAGAAATACCGTATTTTTACCAAGGACAGGAGGGCTAGGAATGATGAATATTTTACATAAATCGAAAACAATTATGTTCAGAACTTTTAACAAGATTTCTATGAGTAAGTGTTATGGTTTTGAAATTATGTATTATTATTGTGAAATAAAAGCTAGTGTTTTAATGGAAGCTGAGAAAACTTATAGAGATTGTACTATTTTTATCACATCATATCATACTGAGATGATTGATGTTTTAAGGAAAGTATATAGTTTAAAGAATTATCCTAAGTTTTCTGTTAAAGAAATATACTGGTTACTTATGAACTGTCAAGACTATAAACCAACAATAGAGTTATTGTACTCGCTTTTTAATTGGGAACAGATTAGGAAGTATGTAAATAATAAGTACTTTGATAAGAAGAGCAGAGATACAGTTTACAGATAAGTTCATGAAATACACAATACCAAAGATAGGCTTCATATGATGAAAATCTCGAATGAAGATGAATGTTTCTTTTGTGGATATTTTGAAAATAATATGCACATATTTTATTTTTGTCCCCTCGTCAAGAAACATTCTGATTTGGTTAAAGTCAAGACTAAATAGCTGTTGTAAAATTGAAACAGATAGATTACTAAGGATTCTTAATTTTGATTTTAAGACACCATCGAAGAAAGAGGAAAACACAGCAATGGTGTTACTATCAGATTTTTGTAGCAGCAGTGTGGTTGGGTTGATCTTTGCGTCTTTTGGCAAACGAGCCAAAACTGATAACTTATATAGTGAATAAGATGTCAAAAACCCAGTTTTTATTGAGTAAAGTTTATATGAATAAATTAGACAAGCTCTTTACCAAAGATTATGTACTTAATGCTATTGTAAAATAAGGAATAAAAAGAAATATAAGTTACTCTATAGGATATAAGGCTTACATACTTCGTTATTTGTAAAGGATGTAATTTATTATTATGTATATTGTATACCGCCCAATTTCCATAACTCCCATATTATCTAAATTTTTTGAACGTCTTCTGGCAAAACGTCTTAATAGGTTTGCTGAAGGTAATCATCTATTCCCTAGTTTGCAATTTGGTTTTCGTTAAGGCCTTGGAGTATGTGATGCCCTTCTTACAATCCCCAATGCTGTACAGAAATCCTTTGATTATGGTCAGGAAGATCGTATGATTGTCCTTGATTTTAGTGCTGCCTTTGACCGTGTTAATCATGAGGCCCTTGTTTTCAAACTCAAACAGTTGGGAGTGGGTGGGTCGTTTCTTAGCATTATTATTGATTTTTTAAGTAATAGATCTCAAAGATTTGTTGTTGATGGGCACCATAGTGAGTATAGGAATGTGATATCCGGTGTTCCACAGGGTAGTGTTCTTGGCCCATTACTCTTCATACTATATACACATGACGTGTTGTTTGGCCTAGAAAACAAACTTGTTGCATATGCAGATGATGCTACTCTCTTTGCATCAATTACACCACCTGAATGTAGATCTGGGGTTGGTGAATCCCTTAATAGAGATTTAGCTAAAATTAGTGCATGGTGCAAATTATGGGGTATTAAGTTGAATACTAACAAAACTCTAAGTATGATTGTAAGTAGGTCAAGGACGGTGGCTCCTCAACATCCGGATCTCAGTATTGATAATGTTTCTTTAAATTTGTATGACTTATAAAATTTTAGGTGTGATTCTTGACAGCAAATTTACTTTTGAGAAACACATTAGGTCTCTGTCTTCTTCAATTGCACAAAAAAATTGGCTTATTGAGAAAGTCTTTTAAGATTTTCGATGATCAATCTATTCTGAAGAAGTGTTTTAATTCTTTTATTCTACCTTATTTTGAGTATTGTTCTCCTGTCTGGTGTTCAGCTGCTGATTCTCATCTTAATTTGTTGGACAGAAACTTATGGTCTATTAAATTTCTTATTCATGATCTAGAAATTAATCTTTGTCATCGTCGTTCTATTAGTTCATTATGCATGTTGCATAAGATTTTTCATAACTCTGACCTTTCTTTACATTCAGATCTCCCTAGACAACTCTATCCTGTTCGTAATACTAGGCAGGCAGTTAATTCTAATAGCCAGGCCTTCTCCATCATCAGGCTCAATATTACACAGTATTCTAGAAGTTTTATTCCATCTGTTACCAAGTTGTGGAATGATCTTCCTAATCGGGTAGTTGAATCAGTAGAACTTCAAAAGTTTAGAGTGGGAGCAAATGTTTTTATGTTGACCAGGCTGACATGAGTCTTTTTATAGTTTATATATGACATATCTGTTTTTAACGTTGTTAATAGTTTATATATGACATATGTTTTGACGCTGTTACTTTTTTTTAGAATGATATATTGTTAATTTAATCTCATTATTTTTTTTATTTCCTTATTTCCTTTCCTCACTGGGCTATTTTTCCCTGTTGGAGCCCTTGGGCTTATAGCATCCTGCTTTTCCAACTAGGGTTGTAGCTTGGCTAATAATAATAATAATAATAATAATAATAATAATAATAATAATAATAATAATAATAATGAAGCCACTGTATCGATCTTATTGTAGGATTTATTAATAAAAAGATAAAAAATTAACCCCAATAAGCTAGTCCACTATACCAACTATGTAAACTAACCATGGTTTCCAAAGTGGCTGGCTCAGTAAAACAGTTAGATCCATACATTGCAATATCCAAAAACCTTTTTATGTCAAGTGTAAGCTGAAAAAACAGGTTGAAATTCCCATGGTGCTCGGAATCAAAACCTTTACATAGGACTTTAAAAAGATTTTGTGTTGACATTAACCTTCTCGTATCATCCTAAATTCTCGATATATGCAAATAATCACTATGCAGTCATTGGATGGATATATGGACTGCAATGGATATATGAGTACGGCCCATAAGACCTGGCACTGGGGCTAGGATGGCTATTCGGGTCATTATGAATTGAAAGTTAAAAGCTTTAGGAACGCTGAATACAATAGCTTCTAATGGGGAAATACTTTTAACCCCTGACGCGAACCATGATGTCGTCCCGAAACATCGGAGAACCGCTTTGGTACATACTGCTTACCCATCGTTCTATAACACTAGAGCGTCATTGATATAACCAATTATCTATGTCATTATGTCTTCACCATTTTTTAGTAGTTTAATTTGAGGACATTCATATACAAAGCTTACAAACCCCACACACAAAAACATAGTAGGCATATTTTGGTCAGTTAAGACCAACACAGATTACCAAATATATATATATATATATATATATATATATATATATATATATATATATATATATATATATACATATAAATATATATATATATATATATATATATATATATATATATATATATGTATATATATATATATATATATATATATGTATATATATATATATATATATATATATATATATATATATATATATATATATATATATATATATATATATATATACATGAGACCTTACCCGAAACAGGGATACATTTAAGCATTTTCATTATTGCAGTTGCATTGTACTCTATATGGTTTTGGGTACACCACTGATCTTCGATGGATTCGTGTGTCGTAGAAAATCCAAGAACAGTTTTGTTGAAGACTTTCAAACACAAAAAATCCCGGATGTTTTCACTAACATTACTATAAAACTTCCAGTTCTACAGAGTTACTAATCTGCTGTGGTGAAGGTTTTATTTCAATTCTAAGAATAAGACCTAAATTAAATTAGAATAAATACGCACAGGAGGAATAAATGCTTTATCTCTCCTTATAACTGAAGGTTCCAGAAAATAAACCTTGATAAAGAACTTTCTAAAGTCCACTGGATTAGAATTATTTTAGATCTACATCTTAGCTACTTTTATAAATAGTACTTAACAAACTAGAAGTGGTAATACAGTAGTTATATGCAAGTAAAAATAAAACATAAATGATACAGATGACTTATGAAATATAAGTAATGCAAGAATATTGATAATACAAGTCTTAAAAACTCATCACTTATTTCATATAAAATGGTGTTAAGCTATAGTTCCACTCAACAGATTTCATAATCAAATGATTTTCATTTCCATCCTCATTAACCTTTACTAAATCTTTGAGAAATCCAAAAGTACTATTGTTTATGAAAGTGATAAAAACAATCTTATGTGCTGCTGCATGCTTAGCACAGGTCTAAATTATACAGTAGTAATCTATCAAAGGATTTGGCAATACTTCATTTCATAATAGCAAGTTGAGTTTAAGTTTAGACTACTGGGAAGTTAGGCCGATTAACTATTAAGTAATTATACATTTCTTAAGACTTGGTTTTGTTAAAGCGTTCAAAACACAAAATTCCCCTAGACTTTTACGGTTATCAACATTTCAGTTCCTAAGAATACTTTAAGCACAATCAAAGATTTATACTGTTTCACAGATGAGAGATATTGAAGCCTAAGGAAATCTTACCTTTTATCTGCCTTCCAAAGGACTGTTGTAGTTGAACTTCCAGCGATGTGTCCTACTTCATCTTAAGAACACTTTATGAACCCAACCTCATGTACTCCTTAATTTAATTTACCCATAATGCATTACCTAATCTCAGTCTCAAAAGGCTAGTATGGATATTTGTAATAAAATAACTTAATGTTTACACAATTTCTTACGATGCTACTAAGATTATTGCCTTTCATTTAATAAAACCACTTTCACAAAGAAACCAATATTTACGAAGATATTACCTATAACAAATCACGGCTCTTTTTTAATAAAATCACTTTTGTTCTAACTTCCAGGTATTACCTCACGTGCTCAATGCTGCTAAGCCTTCTGAACTCATCTAAATTATAAGAAAATTACAGTGTTATAACCTTACTAATCAGCTATGATGGTAGAGGTGGTGTAATTTCGATGCCAGTAAAACCTTAATTTTACATTTTAGAAATAAAATATTCCAGTTCGAAGTATAAACAGGGATTTTATGAGAGAGAGAGAGAGAGAGAGAGAGAGAGAGAGAGAGAGAGAGAGAGAGAGAGAGAGAGAGAGAGAGAATGAGGGGCGGGTTGCGATTCATAGGTGTTTCAGATGAAAGCATTCAATCTTTATTAATTTAGATAATGGAAAGAGAATGTAATGAAATGACATAAGAGAAATTATTGAAATCCCCTTTTCAAAGACAAAATTATTCTTATATGTGGATTCTGTAAACTGTGCATTACATATCATAGAAAAATGCAGGTCAGTAGAAATAGATGATTATTATGATAATAATAAGAACAAACACAGATTTCTGACTTTCGCCAACCGGTAACGTTGACTCAGAAAGAGAGACAATTGATTTGCATCTGACCGAGAGTGCTGATCCTGATCCAGAATCCGGATCTGGATCATTACTAAAATTTATTGGAGACTTACATGGCCTATGATCTATCTGTAGTGGTAATTTCGTCAGAATCCATCAATTTGTTTTGACTTTCTTTAAAATGGTGAAAAATACAAATCCAGATTTAGAATACTGATCCGTATATAAAAGCTATATCCCAATCATCTCCACAATTTATTATGGCCATCGACCTTCGATCTACTTTTTTCTGGGTTAGATATTTCGTCAAAATCTGTCAATTAGTTTTGATATATTTATAATGGTTGAAAATACAAATCCAGATCCGTATATGGATTATCTTTAATATTTAATGATGTCATCCATGCCGTAGATCTTTCTGTTGTGAAAATTTCGTCACAGTCCGATGCTTAGTTTTGATGTAATCCCATCCACAGACAGATAGAAAGACAGGAATAAAAATAAACCTGTATCCAGAATCCGGGTCCGTACCAGGATCGTCTCAAAAGGTTAATGGGGTCAATTTCTTTTGACGTAATCTTTAAAATTTTTAGAAATTCAAATGTGGATCTAGAATCCAGATCTGGATCTGGATCACCTCAAAGATTTAACGTGATCGTCCATGACAGTAGTTGTAATTTTGCAGGAAAAAAAAAAAAAACTCACTTTTGGGAAACCCCATGCCGACAGAACTCAGTTTTCGGAAACCCCATGCCGACAGAACTCCATGCCAGTGACCTCGGAAAGGCTATGCTGAGACAACTGAATTCAATGTCTCTCGTGTCTGGCGAGAGCCTTTTGTATCTTAGAGAGTGTTTGCTTACAAATCCTCCCACCCTTCCTCTCCACCCCCACCCCGGCATGAGGGTACGTTACTGGGTCACTGGGTTCGAATTTTGTTTTACAAATATGGTTCAAGGTTTTTGAAATGAGTCTATGTGAAAGTCGTTGTTTTCATTATTTGGCACAATGGTACGTGTGTTACTGGGGCAGTGTAAGTGACTGGGGGCGAACTCTAATATTACAAATATTGGATTTAAGAATTTTTTGTTTATTACCATGATAAGACATAGTTATGTGCGAGCATGATGCAATCAAGAAGTTGGTCTAGGAGTTTCGTGTTTCCCAGGGCTCTGGTATTAGGCTTATGACTGGATTGCACTTGTCACGCCCCTGCCCACATACGTCTACATTCCTTTCAATTGAAGCCTATGAAAAAAACAGACACCCCTATCTCTCTCTCTCTCTCTCTCTCTCTCTCTCTCTCTCTCTCTCTCTCTCTCTCTCTCTCTCTCTCAGATTAGTTTTCTGTAAGAAAGGAGAAAGGAAGGAAAGATGAATACTATGAAGAACTGCAGAGTATAATAGATGAGATCGCAGAGAGAATGATAATTGTGATTGGTGAATTCAATGCTAAAGATGGAAGGAATA
>NC_090737.1:55004931-55012431 GCF_036898095.1 Palaemon carinicauda
CCTATAGTAGGTACCATTTACGAGGGTCCAGCAAATTTTCACCAGGTTACGGGTAATGTGTCCTTTAATCCGTTTTTGGCCCTCCCCATATTCTGTACTTGTAAAATCTCAGGCCCATGTTAATGCTTTGGGTGATTCCAAAGAGGAGAAGGAATTCAACCTTATTTGTAAATGGATAGAGTTGAAAAAAAATGGAGTTCGAGGAGAACGAGCGGGTAAGGCGTCATGAGTTGGAGATGGTGAAATTAAATATTGAGATGGCTAAGTTGCAGGGGGCCAGTTTGATAAGTTCCCCTAAAAGATAGGTTTAGTATAGGTGCTGCACTAAAGTTGGTGCCGGTGTTTGACGAAAAGGATGTCCCCGAGTTCTTCAAGCCATTTGAGTGTGTGGCCTCCTGATTGCTTTGGCCCGCAGAAATGTGGACTGTATTAATGCAGGGTAGGTTGGTGGGCAATGCAATGTGGGTATATAATGCCCTAGAGGAGGGAGTAGCTCGGTATTATCAGAAGGTTAAAGCCTTAATTTTAAAATCGTATGACTTAGTCCCTAAGGCCTACCGCCTCCGGTTTCGTAACTATACAAAACACCCTGCTCAGTCTTTCATTGAGTTTGCCCGTGCCAAGAAAGAACAGTTCAACGAATGGCTTAAAAGTGGTCAGATCTGCACTTCCGCTGCGTTACATGAACTGTTGCTCCTTGAAGAATTTAAGAAGGCCTGTAGCAGGGAATTGAGAGTTCACCTGGAGGAGGTAAAGAGTGTGAAATTGAGTAGTGCCCCTTAGTTAGCAGATGAATTTGTACTGACTCGTCGATCAAGTAGCAGTAGTTTTAGTTATAAAACTTTAAATAATCAAACATCTTACTCCCCTAATAGTGGCAGGAGAGGGGAAATCTCCTCATCGTCTCCCCATATCCCCAAGAGTGATAATGTTAATTTTGAATCTTTTTCACGTGATAGGGATGTAGGTAGAGCCCAAGAAGGTTCTTCTCCCCCTAAAATTTTTGCTAATAAAGACTTCCCAGGTAACAGGTACAATGAGACTAGAAGCTCAAGTTGTGAAAGAAGTTCTTATTGGTGCAATAAGCCCAGGCATTTAAAAAATCAATGTAATGCTCGGAGGATGTACCTAGAGCGAAATAATCAAAGTCCTGTAACCTTGGTTAGTGATAAGTCAGAGGTTAGTAGCCATAGTCCTGTAGACAGACCTTTAGTAGATAGTAGTTTAGTAAATAATAGCAAGCCTAATGTTTTTAATTCCCAATCATGACTCAAGTACGGTAAATATGTGTGGCCTGGAACGTTGATTTTTTACTCTCATGTTGTTCAGGTGAAGTTTTTTAGGGACTGATTCTGCTGGGTCATTAGTCCTGAAGAGGGCTCTTAATGGTTTTGAGAAATATACTGGAAATTTTGTATTATTGGGAGGTTTTCCGGATTCAGTTGTGTCCGCTGTTTTGGTTAATGTCCGCATGTCTTTTCCAGGATATGATTGCGTCACTGAGTTGGCTGTGGTGGATAGTCAACCTATTCCAGTTATTGATTGTATCCTGGGAAATGATATGCTGAATAGTGAGGGATGAAAGCTGTTCCCTATATTATGTGTAAATGCTAGTCCTGTGGCTGTGATGACTCGGTCCGCAGCAAAAGTGGATAATTTACTTGATATAGATAGTGATGATGACTTAAGGTTAAGAAGTGTAGAATTAGATCTTTTAAGGCCCGGGTCCGCAGAGAGTAGTAGTGATGAAGTAGTTAATATGAAACTTGATTGGGATAGAACTGCGTTTATTAAAGCTCAAAAGGATGAATCTAATTCGGATTTGGGTGATGTTGAGGATCTGACTAAACCTAGGTTTGGAGTTTTGAAGGATTTACTATATAGGTTTAGTTGTCCCGCATCTGGTAATTTGAATAAAACTGGTCGGTTGGAACTGATTGTGGTACCTTCTCAATTTAGAAATTCTGTTTTGGAGTTAGCTCATACTAATTTTTTTTCAGGTCATTTAGGTGTGTTAAAATCTTTTCACAGTCTAGCTAGGTATTTTTGGTGGCCTGGAATTAAATTGAGTGTGAAGCAATATATCAGAGCGTGTGAGACTTGTCAGGTTATAGGTAAACCAAATCAGGAGATCCCTAAAGCCCATTGTATCCCATACCCACTATAGGGGATACTTTTTCTGAGTTATTAATTGATGTGGTAGGTCCTTCACCCAAAAATAAAACAGGTTGCGTATATTTATCAACTATCATGGATAGAGCCTCTCACTTTCCTGAAGCTATACGTATGAGGCGTATTACTTCCAAAGTTGTTTTTGAAAAATTAATGGATTTCTTTTCCAGGTATGGTCTCCCTTGTGTAATTCAGACCGACTGTGGGATGAATTTCACGAGTAAGGTATTTAGGGGTAAGTTTGCTGAATTGGCCATTCAGCATGTTACCAGCGTACCTTATCACCTGGAGAGTCAAGGAGTGGTGGAAAGATTCCATTAGACCCTCAAGTCTGTCCTGAAGAAACATTGTTATGACCATGATAGCGACTGGGACAAAGCCCTCTCTTTTGCCATCTTTGCTATCAGGAATCACCCTAACTCTTCCACTGGTGTAGCTCCTTTCGAGTTGGTATTTGGGCAAAAAGTCCGTGGACCATTGGAAATTGTTTTTGAAATGCTCAAGTTCAATGAAAGGAGGAAATAAATGTGAAAGGATTTGTGGAAGACTTGAAGGGAAGAATTGTTAGTGGCTGGAAGTTTGCCAGGGAAAATTTGGAACGGTCCCAGTCAGTAAGGAAGAACAACTTTGACAAAAAGGTAAAGGTACGGTCATTTGAACCTAGGGAGTTTAGTTTTGTACTGAGTAGGGACCCAGATTGTTTTCTCGAAGCAAGGTATAAGGGCCCTTGGAAAGTTTTGAGGAAGCTGTCGGAGGTTAACTATGAAATTGAAGCTCCCTGTTCAAGCCGTAAATGTAGAATTTTCCATGTTAATCATTTGAAACCTTACATTGGTAAGCAAGGTGATCCATTAGCGACAGTGTTAGAGCCTGTGTTTCTGGTATTGGATGTGTCTCCCGAGGACTCTGATGAGTTAGGGTGTCAGTTTCCTTCGGATGCATTGGGTAAAAATATGCAAAATTTGAATAGGTTAAAAGTAGGTTAGAGCACTTATATGCTAATAAAAGGGAAGATGTACTTAATTTAATTTAGTCCTTTTCAGATCTTTTTCAGGATGCTCCAGGTAGGACAAACATTGATGTAGGTTATTCTTTTCCTGTGAAACAGAGTCCTTGCCGGTTCAACCCCATAGAGTGGGATTTGATCAGTAAAGTGATAGAGTATATGTTGAACAATAACCTTATTCAACCATCAGTCAGTTCTTGGAGTTATCCTATTGTATTAGTAAACAAAGCAGAGGGTATGTTTCGCATGTGTGTGGACTACCGTAAAGTGAACGCTCATACAAAAAATTATTCTTTCCCTCTCCTTCGAATTGATGATTGTCTGGATCTGATTGGTTTTGCCAAGTTTATTTCTGAGTTGGATCTTTTAAAGGGTTATTGGTAGGTTCCTTTGACCAACCGACCTCGTGAACTATTCGCCTTTATCACTCCGTTTGGCCTATACGAGTTTAAGGTTATGCCTTTTGGAATGAAAAATGCCGCATGTACTTTTAAAAGGCTCATGAATAGGGTAATTTGTGGTTTGATAGGAGTGAAAATTTATATTGATGACTTGGTAGTATATAGTAATGACTTGGTTACCCACATGCTAAGGTTACGTAAGGTTGTTGAAGCCCTTAGGTCTGCAGTGTTAGTTGTTAATTTGGCTAAGTGTGAATTGGGTCAGGCCAAGGTTTGTTGTCTAGGTCATGAGGTTTGTTTAGGCCAGGTGGCTCCGAACCAAGCTAATCTCGAGGCCATTATAAATTTTAAAAGGCCTAGTAATGTTGTAGAGGTAAGGAGGGTGTTAGGTATGATGGGTTATTACCACAGATTTGTGCGTAATTACTCTGATCTTACTCAGCCTCTTACTAGTTTATTAGAAAAAGGAAAAAAGTTCTGGTGGTCGGATCAGTGTGAAGAATCTTTTAATAAACTTAAATCAGTGTTAATTACTAACCCCGTTTTTACTTCCCCAGATTTTCAGAAGCCTTATATTATAGCAGTAGATGCTAGTAACGTTGGTATTGGAAGTGTCCTCTTCCAGAGAAAGGAGGACGGTGGTCATCCTGTGTCTAACTTTAGCGAAAAGCTTCTGGCGGTGGAAAAAATTACTCCACAATAGAAAAAGAAGCTCTTTCTTTGGTCCGAGCTCTTAACTATTTCAACCCGTATGTGACAAATTTTTCTTTCCTGATTGAGATATAGACGGATCACAATTCACTGGTTTTCATCGAGCGGATGAAGGGAGCGAGCCAAAGGTTTTACGCTGGGCCCTTTTTCTGCAGTGTTTCAATTATATTGTAAAACATATTAAAGGGACTGACAACAAAATTCCTAAAACACTTTCTAGAATTCGTGTACTGGCTTGATCCTTCTCATACCCCGCCTTGTTCGTTTCTCCATTTAAGGTTGGATGAAAAAATTGGGTTAGGATGTAATTCTGTTTAAAATATAGTTTTGTAGATAATGTTTAGGAGTTTTTCTTTGAGTGGTATACACTCTAGTGTTTTCTAAAGGTTCCCCTAAAGTAATTATTGGTTTGTTCTGATTTTGGATTGTGTATTATATATATGACTTTTTGTGCTATGATGCGGGTGTATTGTAGGTTAAGGTGTATGTCTGTCTGTGAGCGTACCTGTAAGTTTATTTACGTTTAGTTAGGTCTATTTCCATAAAGTTGGAGAGTTTTGACGAAGTACGGTAATATTAGATCGCCAATAACGGTAAGATATATAAAGCTCTTGGTTTGTATGTTTTAGGGGTACTTTCGGTTTGGTGTTAGGTTTATTATTCATTTCCATTTATATATATAAAAAAAAGAAAAAATAATAATTTTTCTGTTGAATTTTTTTTTTTATTTCCTCGGGGAGGAAGGTATTATGGATTAACGTAATTTTTTTATTTTAATTTTTATCAGCCTTCTTTCTACATATATTTGTTATATAAAATTAGTGTAGATTTAAAGCTTTTTCTGTTGAAAAGCTGTTTACCCTCCTCACCGCTTATTTTAATCTATAAGTGTCTAGTTTAACGCTTTTTTTTCTTTTCGGTGTTTTCCGAGTCCTTGGATGGCAACAAACACTTTACCTGTGAGGAACTCGTTCGCTAACGTGACCAGCCGAGTTTTATGGCTTCCCAGACCTATAGAAGCTGCTGGCTAAATTGAGCCTTTTTGAGGACTGTGCTACACACAGGTAGCTTTATGCAGGTGCATTTCTGCCACATGCGGTGTTTTGCTATTCCTGCGTGCTCTCTTCTGAGGTCTGCAGAGGCAACGCATTTAACCCTGGATAGGTACGGTGGGTCGTTTGCGACCCCGAGCGTAAAAAAAAAACAGGTTTTTCTCACGTGACTCACCCCTGTGACTGAATTTGTGGGTGATCGACCTGCAGGAGGTGTCTCCCCTACACGCTCTAGTAGTGTCCAGATGTGCATTGCTGTAGCTGTACTCCTTCCCCGATTTCTGAGACGCGTCGGGGTCGTTCGCGTCCGAGTTTACCCTTCTGAGGTAGTTTGCATAATTATCAAAGTTATTACGTATTATGAAATTGTCGTAGAATGGTGCAACTTGTATAGGTTATCAGTTGTGGAAAGTCTTGGTGGATTGTTTGGCTACCATGTGCATGTTTTTTTTTTTAGTTAAAATGTCGTTCATCACCACGAGGACCATTTTACCGCGAGTGCCCCTTTTTCATTTTTTTTCATTTTTTTGCCAAGTCATTTTTCCGTAAGATATTGCCAAATAGTGTCGTAAAACTTTTGCTTGTTTAGTGTTGGAAAGTGTGTCTAGATGATCTGGCTACCCATGCATGACTTTGTTTTTGTCAGATACGACGTAGTTATTGGTATATTGGGTATTTAACTGCGGTTACCAATTTCTGTTTTTTTTTCAATATTTGTAAAAATCACTACGTAGTAAGGAATTGCCGTATATTATTCATTTTTTTTTCATGTTTATGTGTTAGAAAGTGTGCCTTGATGGTTGGGCTAACAGGTGCATGTCTTTTTTTTTATCTGAGATGTCGTATATTAGAATGTCGGGCATTTTACCGCGAGTGTCCCTTTTTAATTTTTTTTAATTTTTTTGCCAAGTCATTTTTCCGTAAGATATTGCGAAATAGTGTCGTAAAACTTTTGCTTTTTTAATGTTGGAAAGTGTGTCTAGATGATCTGGCTACCCATGCGTGATTTTGTTTTTGTCAGATACGACGTAGTTATTGGTATATTGGGTATTTAACTGCGGTTGCCAATTTCTGTTTTTTTTTCAATATTTGTAAAAATTTACTACGTAGTAAGGAATTGCCGTATATTATTGATTTTTTTTTCATGTTTATGTGTTAGAAAGTGTGCCTTGATGGTTGGGCTAACACGTGCATGTCTTTTTTTTTATCTGAGATGCCGTATATTAGAATGTTGGGCATTTTTCCGCGAGTGCCCCTTTTTATTTGTTTTGCATTTTTTTGCTTAGTCATGTTACCGTAAGGAATTGGCAAGTAATGTCGCAAAACTTATATTTTTATAGTGTTGGAAAGTGTTTCTAGATGATCTGGCTACCCATGCCTATTTTTTTTTAGCCAGATATGGCGTATATATAAGTATGTGTTCGATTTTGCTGTGATTGCCATTTTTTCGTTTTTTCCCATTTCTTTCAAAATTACTACGTACTAAGGAACTATCACAGTGTAATATTTCATTTATATGTTTATTTGTCGGAAAATATGCCTTGATGGTTTGCCTAGCACGTGGCTGAAATTTTTTTTTTCTGAAATGCCGTATATTAGAATGGCCATTTTTCCACGAGTGCCCCTTTTTATTTGTTTTGCATTTTTTTGCTTAGTCATGTTACCGTAAGGAATTGGCAAGTAGTGTCGCAAAACTTATATTTTTATAGTGTTGGAAAGTGTTTCTAGATGATCTGGCTACCCATGCCTATCTTTTTTTTAGCCAGATATGGCGTATATATAGGTATCTGTTCGATTTTCCAGGGATTGCCATTTTTTCGTTTTTTCCCAATTCTTTCAAAATTACTACGTACTAAGGAACTATCACAGAGTAATGATTCCTCTAGATGTTTATTTGTCGGAAAATTTTGTTTACTTTTTTTTTTGATTGAATATCATCAATTTTTTTAGCTAAAATATTGTTTTACATTTTTTTTTCGATTTTATTTCCCTTCAAAAAAATTTTTTTGGGTCAGAATTTTAATTTTATAGTCGTAAAATAATCGACAATTATCCAGCAACCCACCATACAATTTTTATGCATATCCAATAATAATTAGATTAGTAAATAACACCTTGAAATTGACATACCCTTCCTACATTTCAAGTGGCAGATTAG
>NC_090737.1:55022431-55027431 GCF_036898095.1 Palaemon carinicauda
ATGCCCTGGAGAATTTACTGTTTGTACTAAGAACGTATATTCATTAACAATTTATATACTATAACACTTTTTATTTATTGTCTTTCTTCATTTTCATTGAGAATTATCTTAGTTAACTCTTATCAATTTTCAGTCTTATATTTATGCTTTCTCTATTCCAATCTTCTATGATCTTTTGTAATTCCTCTCATGATTCAATAAACAAAACTGTATCATCTGATCTGAAAATCTTAAATTTTTAGGTTGTTCCCAATAATATTAATTCCTAAATTTTCCCAATCTAAAACCTTAAAAATTTATAGACATAATAATTTAGGAGAGATGGGGTCTCCCTGTCAAAATTCATTCTCAATCGGGACTTTCTCACTATATCTGCTTATCTCTAGGATTGCTATACTTCCTATATGAATAACTTTAAGTTACCAAACATAAGAATCTTCAATTCAATGTTATTGAAGGCCTTTCATTGCTGCTGATGTTTTGACAGATTCAGAAACCTTTCCATAGTATATAAATGTCCTACTTATTGGTTTGTCATATTTTGATAAATATTACATTGATTATTTAAATTATATTGATATAGTGAGTCGTTGAGTGGCCACTTCTAAAGCCTGCCTGCTCAATTGGTTGATTTGAATATAGGTGTCTTTATATTCGGCTTAATACGATCTTTGTCAATCTTTTACATATTGCCGGGAGTAAAGATATCTTGCAATATTTTTTTTCAGGTCTTTAATGTTCCCCCTTTTTTGAAAAATGATATGATTATATAGTTTTTCCATCCTGTAGGTAAAGAGCATTCTTGCAGACATTTGGTGTAGAGTTCAGCCAGTTAAACTACAAGAATATCTCTTCCATCTATCATTAAATCAATAGTTAGGCCATAGTCTCCTGCTGCTTTAACTTTTCCCATGCCTTTTAATGCTTTCTTTAATTCTTCTAATGTTACATATGGTACCGGCTCAGGTTGTCTTTATTTCTATTACTGAATTTATTTCTTATATCACTATTGTATAGCATTATATAAAAAACTTCTGCAATTTGTATTACTCAATCTCTATTGTGGGTAATATTTCAATTGTCATCCTTAAAAGGTAACATGTGTTAGGGGCCTTTTCCAATTTTCTTGTCACAAATTTGATGATTCTTCCTTTCTTTGGAATTTCCTCAATTTTGTGTTTACGAATATTTTGGGTTTTCAGTTTATTTACTCTTTTGGAGACTTCTTCTAATTTTATTTCCCTGTTGAATTTTACACTCATTTCCAATCTTTTCTTTATTAGGTTTTTTGATATTTTCTCAGAATTTTCCTTGATCTTGTTTAAGAACTCTTCCAACTATATCTTTTGCCTATTCCTATACAAAATTTGTTAAATTGCTGTCCATATCTTCTTTACTTGCTTCCATTTCATCATGAAGATAGAAGAATCTATTTTTCATTGTTAGACTGAACTTATCAGATATTTCTCTTATTACACGAGTGTTGTTTTTCTTGCTTGAAATATTTTTTTTCTCTCTCTCTTTCCCTAGAATTAAAAACATTTTGCTTTTCATCATTCCATGATTACTTGATTGTAATTTGTTTAACACTGTTACGTGTTTAAGTAAATTGACCTTTTCACTTAGAGTAAAGAAAAATAAATATTTCTCGTTTCTATGTTTTGGCTTTTCCTAGTCCATTTTTTATTCCTTTTGATAAAAGAAGGAACTCATGATTTTAAGATCGTTGTTTTAAGAAAATTTTACAATCATATCTCCTCTGTTATTCCTTGTTCCTACTCCAAATTTACCTACTGGTGATTCTCCTCTCTATTTTGACTTACTTTAGCAATGAAATCACCCAAAATAAATGTAAGGTAAGTCTCATGTTTTTTTTTTTTTTTTTTTTATCAATAATTATCTCCAGTTCTTCATAAAATGTTCTTGTTTTCCTCTGTATGGGATATCGTTGGTGCATTCTTTTGAATATTCTTAAGTTTATACTTTTTTATTTCGATAATTAGTTCTACAATTGTATTACTAGTACTATGAAATTCTTTTATGTTTTCTGCAAGATTTTTAGAGTAAGAAAACCTACCTCATTTCTTTGTTCCTTTGATGTCATCTAACAAAAGATTTAGGGTTCTCTTTTAATTCTAGATAAGATTCCCCAATTTTAATTTCACTCAATTCTATTTTATCGCTATTTAGTTATTTTCAGGAGGAAACATTTTGGCGACCAAACAGGGACTGCCGAGGTGGGATTGATAGCTGGACTCTGGGACGAAGGACTGATAGGATTAGGAATTATATTTAAGACTGAAGAAATAAGAAATGGAAGAGCAGAATAAGTTATTGAGGAACGAAATGCGATTGATTAAGGAGCGTGAGGAGAAGTTGTCCGTAGAGAAAGAGAAGTTGTCCATAGAGAAAGATAAGTTTTTGCTTGAGAATGCAAGGCTGAGCTGTGAAAATGAGGAGATGCATAGAAAACTGAGGGAAATTCAGGGAACTGTAGAGAGAGTGAGAGAAGGTTTTGAGATGAGGTTGGAAAAGAATGAGGAACTAATGGAGAAACGAATGGAAGCTATGATGGGGCAAGTAATGGGAATGATGAAAACATTCATGGGCGAAGATGCAGTCGGAGGAGTGGCTTCTGCTTCGGGTAATGGGTTGATGGTGGAAGAGAAGGATATGGTAAGTGATAATGGGGAAGGTAGTGATAGTGATATTGAGAGCAAAGGGATGAGGTATAGTTAGGATGGATCGAAAGGTGATAAGAAGAATGAGAAGAAAGGTAAAGGTAATGTAAAGAAGGAAAAGAAGAGAGGTCAAGGTGGGAGTGAAGATGAGCATGAATGGTTGAGGGTGGTGAGTAAGAAAAAGGGAATGGTGAAAGATAGGAATATGAGTGTAGAATTAGATTCATTACATTCAAATGAGGAAGGAGAAAACAAGAAGGGATTATGCGGTGAGATAGTAGTGAGAATGAAGTTGAAGTTTGTAAGATGGTGGTTATGAGAGAGGTACCTATTTGTGACAGGTTTAATGAACATAGCAGTAGGAATGTGTATGACTATTTTAGGGAGAATGAAAGGTTCTGTCAGGCTAGGTATGTTGATAGTAAGAGAGTTTGAGCTAGAGAGTTAGGAGAATATTTGACAGGGTATTTGTTGACGATGTATGGTGTGATAATGAGTGTAGGGGATGTTGATTATGAAAGTGTGACAAACAGAATAATTGAACAGGTAAAACATATGAAAGGAGGTGTTAGGTATAAGTGTAAGAAGGATTTTGATGAGGCACGGATGAATGTAGGAGAAACGATATCAATGTAAGTATGTAGGTTGGAAACATTAGCTAGGAAGAAGTATGGGGATGAAGGCATAAAGGAGAATAAGGAATTAATGAAGAAGTTTTTGGCTACTGTACCTGAGAATGTGGCCGAGTTGTTTAATTTGAAACGGAAACAGAAAATGAGGTGGACGAAGGAAAGATTGACATGGGATGATATCTTAGAAATACTTAAGGATTACGAGTTAGATATATATATGAAAGAAAACAAATCTCTGAATGTGAGAACTCGAATGTAGGTAAGTGTCCCAGAATTTGTTAGTCTGAGCAATGCTGTTATGAGGGGACCGATGAGAATAGCTGATAGTATAGTAAATAGGAGTGTTAGGGCGAATAATATGGGAATACCTGTAAGGACAAATGAAGGGTTTAGGCAAGGGAATTAGGTTTGGAGAGACAGGGGTGCTAGTGCACAGCGAGGTAGGTAAGTTAGTTGTGTCCGTGAAGAGAAGTGTTATAGGTGTGGGAAATTAGGGCATAAAAAGAATGAGTGTAGATGGGTGTTAGGAGTATGTTTCGGGTGTGGAGAGACAGGGTACCATATTAGTGAGCGTAAGAAAGAGAAAGGGGTTAAGTGTTCTCGGTGTGGTATGACTGGGCATACAGCGAGTGGATGTAGGAGTAATAGTACGAATGTGATTTGCGGCAATTGTGGTAAGTATGGGCCTTATGCGAGGATGTGTTGGGAAAAGCATGCAAAGTGTTCTGAATGTGGTGTAGATGGACATATAGCTAAGGTTTGTAGGAAGAAGGGATTAAGTCAGTCAGGATGTTCAGGAAACTAAGTAATCAGAGAGTTCATCTGGGTGGGTCCTCGTGTGTGTGGGGAGTGAATGTGATACATGAAAATGTGATGGGAGAAAGAGCATATGATATCATGAGTGTGAAATGGACTTGTAATGGCGTAGAGCTGGTTGGTTTGATTAATACTGGTTGTGATGTTAATTTAATGTTTGGGAATGCATATGATACGGTAAGGGATGTTTGGGAATTTAAGGGATGTAAGCGTGAAGTGAAAGGCATTGGTAATTTAAGTATGCCTGTGTTAGGCAAGATGTGTGAAAATGATGTGATTGGGGGTCAGATGATGAATGATAATGATTTTTATGTGGTTGAAGGAACAAATGAGCAATATGATACATTGCTTGGGTATGAATTTTTAAAAAAATGTGGTATGATTGTACCTCCAGGTGTGAATATGATAAAAATGAAAAGTAACGGTAATATTATTGGGGAATTTTAGTTAAAGGAAGATGGTAGAGTGAGTACGAAGGTGTGGAAGGGGGTGCCGTTGGTAGCAAGGGAAAGTGTAAAGTTATCACGTAAGGAAAGTGAGGTTATTGGTGTAAAAGTTGTTTGGCTGAGTAGTCTGGGAATTTCCAATAGTGACAAGGATGAATATGTAGTGGAAGGAATGGAAGTAGGTAATTTGGTGAAAATGAGTCCGTATATATATAATATAGTCTTATGAATATGCAGGAACCCCAGGTGTATGTATGTGTTGCCGAGTGTTAGGAGGAAGAGAGTATGTGGTATATGGGAGGGTGAGGGCGATTGCATGGGATGTATGTATACACTGATCAATGTAAAGGATGAAAGATATGTTAAGGTGAGACAGGTAATGATTGGGAGTACAATACGTTAAAAGAAAAAATTAGAATAGATTA
>NC_090737.1:55044931-55064931 GCF_036898095.1 Palaemon carinicauda
AAATTACATATGTTAAGTTGACGAAAACAACGTCCATTAAAAACATCCAGTCTGACTTTAACAAGACAATAAAATTTCTTGTTAACAATTTTATAAATAAAGCTGTCTATGATACGGTTTGTAAAAAACTAACCAGAAAAACTACCTTCATCTTGCTATTTCTATGATACACCGAAAATACACAGCCGGTATTCAATTCAGACCGAGAGCAGCTAGTTGTAACACTCCACAGACTGTTACATTCACTTTGTTGGCTCAGATTCTTGGCAAATTGATGGGTATCATTTCTGACTTGCCATTAAAGCGAAATGCTGATTTCATAAAGTATATTAAGAAAAAAGAGTATGTGGGTCATATGCAGCTTAGGTATTGTCTCTTTGTTTACAAAATAATGTACCTCCAGATTTTGTGCTGGAAAATAATAAACTAGCCAAAGATGCCGTTTAAACCAACATTGCCTTATGGCAAATTCTGCAAATTAGTTAAGAAATTGGTTGAAATTTAATTTTATCAGCATAAGATGGGAGTCTCAATGGGTTCTTCCTATTTCCCATTCTGGGTAACTTATTTATAGGGTTTTTTTAATAAAAAAAAAACAGAAAAAAAAAAAACATAAATTTGGGTACGGCATATAGATGATATTTTTATTTTATACAAACCTAATGGAGAGACTTTTGGAATACTTCTAGATTTACTTGATGGTTATATATCCTCTGTTAAATTTACCCCTGAAAAAGAAACAGACAATCAATTAGCCTTTCATATTGTCTTTATACCACAGGATTTCTCTGCACGCTCTTACACTGTAACATTATTACTTTTTTATCTCCTTCTTGCCTGCACTGATATGCTGTTTAAGCTTGCTATCGCATGTTTTATTCTGTTTAAATTTGGTATCATTCTTGATCTCAACTCTATGTATTTAAGCTCGGTGTCTTGATGAATAAACTTCACTTGCATTCATCTCACCTATCATTTAACACCTAACAGTCACCTTGCACAACTGGTGACCGCCAGAGGATTAACTCCCTTCTTTCCCCTCACTGCTGTCCCCTACTGTTTGACGATACTGCCCGCCAACTCTGACTCTTCAATCCACGCTACATCCATGAAACTACCACCCTTTAACCATACAAAGGCATTTACCTGGTTTTAGTGTGCCATGGTTCAGTTTCATTTCAAGGGCATGACTTTCTCAAGCACCAGAGCAGAATATGTCCTCGTGGGGATTCCCCGACGATAATTTCCCCTAAATCTATAATTAGTTTTACATCCAAGATGAGGCCCTAATAGCATATGACACACTCGAAATAAACCTCCTGGAACAGTATCCACCATCGTCAGCTGCCTGTTTAGCCAAGCTTTCTCAGCTATCTCAACAACCGTTTGGGGACCAGAAGACTTCACTCAACCTCAGGGAATTAACCAGTATCACTCGCCTGCAACCTGCTGCAGACGTCTCTCCTCGGGAAGTGAATCTACTTTGTACCCTTTGGGTATGACACTTACCAAAACCTGTACAAACCGGTATCTCTGGAGTTGATATTTTGCCCATGAAGAACCTGATGACTATAGTCAACACTCATATGAACATCCACTTCAACACTTTCAATAACTCCATCAACTCCTCCACTCCTGACGAATAGGACAACTATTGAACACTGACCGAAGTTAATGTGAATGTGGTAGAACACGGACCCCTACCCTACAATGAGCCAGAGCTGCAGCAAAGCAGCCCTCCACTCATATATGTCTCCCTCGCTCACACACCATTGAATGATCTCTGCAGCCACTTACTGATGCCCACACCACAATCAACGACCTCCACAGCCACTTACTGATGTCCATGCCCCAACCAACGACCTCTTCAACCACTTACTGTTCCCCATCCGCCACAGTTATGCTATTACCACTCCAAGAAATGAGCGAACAGTTGTCAGTTGGCAAAAAACTTGTAAGTAGGCCATCTCTTGAGGTGGTGGCCTCCCTTTTCCCAAATCTTTTCTTATTACACAATGCAGGTACAGGTATTCACTTTTCTCTTCTACCAAGGACACTCTCCAGGGCACGGCATAGGCAATCTAGGTCAGCCAATGTCCGTGTGGTATCTATCAACGGATCTGTGATCCCCATCCATGGATACAAGGCATTTACACTATTCTTTGGTAGCACCAAATATCATAGGAAGTTTCTCTTGGCCGACGTTACATTGTCCATCCTCAGTGCAGATTTCCCCTCCCATTTCCCCCTCCTGGTTGATATTGCTCATCGACTGTTAGTCAACGTAGACTGACACTCTTTGACACCTCTTTAAAGTGTCCTCTGCAATCCTGTTCTTCCACATCAACGCAATCACGAATGCCTACTTCCATCTCCTGACGCCATACCCGGAAGTCTTCCATCCAGAACTTCGCCAAACACCCACAGTTTCTGCCAAGAATGGTATCTATCATCATATCATGACAAAGGGACCACCTTCATTTGCCAGATTCATCTTCAAGCCCTAAGATCATTTGGCAGTTGCTAAGCAACCTTTCGCTGAAATGGGCGTTGCCAAAAGGCCTAAGGCCCATGGTTATCTGACCTACTCATTGCCCTGAAGAAGGAAGGCTCCCTTGTGAGGATTAAAGGACCAGTCCGCTATGATAAGTATACATTCACCACCAACAAAGCTAAGAGGCAATGTATCACTCCTGAAGGTGTCCACTCTCTCCTTGAAAAGGTACCAACTGTCCAGGACTTTCAAATACCCTCGACCTTCAAGGCTCTGCAAGAATTCTTTAGGCATGACATATCATTATTATTAGTTCTTTCCAGCCACCAATGCCACTCTTCCCCCCTAAACCTCCTTCAAGGGAAAGTCAAAAGACCTAAAGTGGTACTCCCTTTAGGAAGTGGCCCTCTGTCATGCAAAGAATGCCATATGAACTGCTGCTGCTCTCCCCTCTCCGTGCCACATGCCCATCTCTCTACTCATGACAATGATATTGCTATTGGTGCAGTACTAAAGCAGGTGGTCCATGGCTTGCCTAACCCCTCGGACTTCCTCCGCAGAAAATTGCTCAAGGCAAAATCTGGCTACTCTACCTTTGACCATAAATTGCTGGCGGTTTATTCGGTTAACCGTCAACTTCTCCACTTCTTAGAGGCTACGCTCATCCTCATTTGACCGGACCACCTGTGCATGATGCACTCCCTCACTCAACAGTCCGATGGCTAGTCGACCCATCAATGCTAGAACTTCTCCACCTTAGCTGGATACAAGTGCACCCTTCAGCTGGTCCCTGTGAAAATCAATCCCATTGCCAATGCCATGTCAAGGAATACATTGGCTACCATTCACCTGGGTTTAGATTATAATGCCTTTCCAGAATCCCAATGAAAAAATCCAGAGTACCAAGCATGCAGGGTATCATGCACATCTCTCCCTTGAGAAGATGTAGCCTTGACGACTCCACTGCTACTCTCCTCTGTGATTATAGTAATGGTATGTCATAACTATGGATAACTGCCATCATGCGCTGAAAGGTATTTGATTCCTTCCATGGCCTCTCATTTTCCCCGCGCCGATCTACTACACAGCTACTGAAGACAAAATTTATTTGGCACAGCGTTGCTAGAAATGTTAATGAATGGGCTCACACCTGTACTATATGCCAAGCTTCAAAAGTGTATCGACGCACGGAATCAGGAGCGGGCACCTTTACTCAACCTCAGCGTCATTTTGCCCACATTCTTGTCAATGTAGTATATCTCCTACCTACATCACAAGGACAATGTTACCTGTCTACCGTCATTGACCAAGCCACTTATTGCCCTGAAGCCATCCCTATGCAAACTGCAACCTCCACCTCATGTACAGTCAAATCCAAATGTCCTGTCATCTCCGGTCCCCCACTGTCACCCCCAATATCTATAGATTCCTGAACTTTAAGTGTAGAAGAGTTTGATGGTTAGAAGGAAGGACCATGGGTAGGGGTGGTGGGCTAGGGGAGGACGCCAAGAGGGGCAGGACGACGGGTGGAGGAAGCACTAGTTTTTAGAGCTGTATGGAGTGTGAAGGCCAGAGAAACACAAAATTTATATGTATGAACGCAAATTCGTTATAATATCACACAATCTGATCTTAGCTATATGATTATAAGGATTTTAACTTATATTTGCTGTGTTTTTCACTATTGTCTTTTCGCAAACAACATGTCAAAAATTATGGATGTTTACTTTGGCAATTATTATGTCTTGTCTGAAAAAAATCATTTGTAAACACCAGCTAGGAGTCCTCTCTCTCTCTCTCTCTCTCTCTCTCTCTCTCTCTCTCTCTCTCTCTCTCTCTCTCTCTCTTTCTCTCTCTCTCTCTCTCTCTCTCTATATATATATATATATATATATATATATATATACTTATAAATATATATATATATATATATATATATCAATGTGTATATGTATGTGTGTTTGTGCTTATGTATCGAAGGAATGCGATTCTAAAGGGTGGATCGGTATCATGATATTTTTTTCAATGATTCCAAATTATAATTACGTTGTATAGACCCACTTGTTGTTATTCGATGTACCATTCTAACAGAAAAATTATTGGCTAAAATAATTAACTTTTTTATAGTTTGGAAAATTTGTCCAACTGAAAAACCTTACTTATACCCAATTCCCGGGTCCAATAACAACTCGTTTTTCTTAAATAGCCTATCTACAATTGGTATGCTACAATGCAGCATATATGAACAAGTATTTCAGGAAACCCTAGTTTTTGTGTGAGCAGTCAATTATCAGAGAGCAACTACAAATAATCTTCATATTTCTTTATATCCTCCCCTGCCTTACACTACGTAAGATTTGGTTAGGTGTATTTATGGCTTTTCTTAGGGCCCTTCTATACTAAACACTTTGTCGCGCCAGTTTTGCTGCCCAGTTTATGCGTCCGAGATTAATCAATATTAATTGAAGGGAAAGCCAATTTACTGTCTATACTGGCGACTCCGTTACTTCGGGTGTCCGCGACACAAAGTCGACAAGCAGGTGCAACGCGTCTGGTTGCGATAATGTCATCGCGTTTTACACGCTTGCCTGTCTATACTAGGTGACTTTGACGCGGTGTGACTTTGATGCTGTTGTTGTTGCTTCTGCTGCTACTGCTGCTGGCAATGTCGATAGCTGGTACTGTTGTACTAGAGGAGGGTGATTAAAATTTGCACACTCAGTTGCCTGCGATAAAAATATTTCTTTTGCAGCCTGAAGGTAGCACAATAATTTTTGGCAGCCCTGAAGGATCACTGAAAATGCCCATGCAGCCTTAAAGCAATATGATGCTCCATCATTTGGTTGAGGCAGGTTGAAGAAGGGGTGGGGAAAAGTTGTATTTCAGAGATATGCTAACGTTGGTAGACATATGATAAGATTATTTCTTTTGCAGCCTAAAGGCCGCACAATAATTCTTGGCAGCCCTAAAGGATCACTGTAGATGCCCATGCAGCCTTCAAGCCATATGATGCTCAATAATTTTTGGTGTCTCTAAAAGGCTCCTTGAACATCTTCAGTGGCCCCCTAGAGATGCCAATATTACTGTGCAGTGTTTGGGCTGCACAAAAAATATATTGTACACCTAACGTCTGTATATGACCATCCATATATCCCTATAGTTTTCAAGCCGCATAAAAATAACCTTTACCTACCGGTAAACAGTAGCAATTAACAAATTTGGTCACCCTCCGACTGCTTTTGTATATGGTAAAATTCCATGGCATTTCCATAAAGGCAATATTATAACAATGGGTAATTGAAATTAATGTATTCGAAAAAATTGTCCATGCAAGTATGCCGTTCAAATAATGGTGTTGACCCTCTCAATGGTATGTAAGGTGGTTCAAAATTTTAATTAATGCTGTGTTCATTGTCCTGTGGTGGTTTCGTCGCCAGATATAGACGGCCTAGTGGTTCTGCAACGCCTAAATCACGGCAGTTTGGTCGCCCAGTATCCCAGCATCGATGCAAAAAATCAAAGCAGTTCTAAAGCAGATAAGTCGCAGCGATTATGTCGCTAGTATGAAAGGAGCGCAAGTCTTGTTAATTTTTTTTTTTCTTTCTTTTTTAGGATACGGTTTACATTGAGGTATAAACCTTTGTGCCACCACAAATGAATTCTACTGCGTTTTGTAAATTCTAAGAAGACAATTCACTTAATA
This sequence comes from Palaemon carinicauda, assembly GCF_036898095.1. Lineage (NCBI taxonomy): Eukaryota > Metazoa > Arthropoda > Malacostraca > Decapoda > Palaemonidae > Palaemon > Palaemon carinicauda. The sequence continues at coordinate 55,051,129 of NC_090737.1, forward strand.
CTTGAAATATTTGTATGATTGGATATCTCTATGATAGTTAGTGACGACATGTTAATAATAATGAGACAAATTAGGTGAAAGCTGGACAGATTAGGATGTCTGCATTCACTTATACATATTATTATATTGTTCTAATTACTACTATGGTATGGAACACAAGTTGATTCTATGTTCCCACTGAATAAGCTCTGGTTTCAGCTATAATTTCCTGGTTAACAAGCAAATATATTCAGTTAGTATTAAAGATGGTTGATAAGAGCCATCATAATTTCATAGTTATCTTTATTTAGATTATGATATGACCACAGGAGTATAGTGTAAAAACTAGACTACAGTGACCAAACGCAGTTAGTTAGCTTACTGAATATAAATATTTGCTGAAAAGTAAGGAAAAATTCTCATTACTTTCATTCTAATTCAAGAATCATTCATATATGCAATGTAAACTAAACGCCCCTTAGTTTGATGTCCATCCACCATTATTATTATTATTATTATTATTATTATTATTATTATTAGCTAATCTACAACCCTAGTTGGAAAAGCAATATGCTATAAGCCCAAGCAGAGTGAAGTATTAACACCCACAATTCAAACGTGCTCTTGTTTAGATGGCTTAGCACGTTCGTTGCTCTCTCGCGTCCCATTAACGAACCATTCCTGCCTATAGGTTCCTATTGGGTTGAGATCGCACCCCTTTGGTGGCCAGTTTATTACCTGAATTTCTGGGTGATGCTGAAACCAAGCCCTAACTACTGTGTTTGTATGGATGGGGCTAATATCATGTACTAGAACGATTGGGTGTGGATTGGGAATGGCCATGGCTCTCACTCTGGTAAGTAGGACACCCACATAATCATTGCTCGCGAACCTTCCAAATGATAATTCAACTCCACAGTTTAATACAAACTCTTCCACTCATTGCTCTTTTCTAAATATTTGTGTCATTATTGCCTGTATTCCGTCACCTTCAGCAATTCCTTTTTTGTTCTTCCACTAATATAAAATATTTTTCATCTCTATAGATGACATTTTTCCAAAAAGGAGTGATCAACGTGGAAATATTATAAAGGAAACCCAAGGCGATATTCCTAGTGTTTCTATGTCATTGTTTTCTTTATTGGTTAATATGTGAGTATGAATACCATCTTTATGGAATCAGTCTTGATGATTGACTTCTCACACAAACACTAGTGTCTCCTGAAATACTTATTCATATATGCCTAATTGTTGCATACCAATTGTAGATATTCTATCTAATAGATACGATTTGTTACTGGACTCATGAATTGGGAATAAGTAAGGTTTTTTCAGTCTGGAAAAAATGTTTAAATTATACCAAATTTCCTCATTTTTGGCAATAACTTTTCTATTAAAATGTTTTATCGAATATCACAATAAATGGGTCTATACAAAGTATTTAAAATTTGGACTCTTTCCCGAAAATAGTATGATAGTGATTAGTCGATGGTGAATTATTTTTAAACAAAATGTCTCCTTCCACGTAACAGCTCTAAAAACCTACTCCGCCCTATCCCACACTTTACGCCTTTAGAATTTTCTCTCTTTCAATATATATATATATATATATATATATATATATATATATATATATATATATATATATAAAGAGAGAGAGAGAGAGAGAGAGAGAGAGAGAGAGAGAGAGAGAGAGAGAGAGAGAGAGAGAGAGAGAGAGTGTGTGTGTGTTACTCCTAGCTTGTGTTTCAGAGAGATATTTCAGTCAGGACAATATACAATGTCAAACTAAATATCGATAATATTTGTAAAAAGGTTCTTCGCGAGATAGGTATAGCAAATATCACATCAAATACAAGTTAAGTATCCTTATAATGATATAATTAGGAACTAAGAAATTATATTGAATTTACGTTCATATATAATGTTTTGTGTTTTCCCAGCCATAAAGATCACAGCTAAAACAAGTAGTACTTCACCCTGCCCGTCATCCTCCCGCAGCTCGTTGAACCCCCCCCCCCCCCCCCCCTGCGTGGAATCTGGCTTCCGTGCCCCCCCCCCCCCCAACAACAACAACCAAATTCTTGCACATCTGAAATTCTGGAATCTATAGATATTCGGCGTGACAGAGGGGGACTGGGGATGACAAGACTTTTGCATTTGACTGTACTCTGCTTGAATTTGTAACTTTTCACATATCTTAACACAAATTGCGATATACTACTTTAAGTATAAGAAAAACATGTTATTTAAATTTTCGACGTACACCAAAATCTGCTAGAAACGTGAAATGAATAAAACTCGACATTTGTGAGAATTGCCGGAAGGTGAAAGGAGCATTCTACTAACAACCACCGAAGTAGGGATGGAAAGGAAATGGAAGGGCATGCTATTGCAGTTGTGACTCGGCGGTGAAATTATAAATTCCTTTGAATGGGTATCCTTTATGCAATTTATGCAACGGTATAGTGTCACCAAGCCAAAAAAAAATATTGCTAATAATGGAATCTGAACCTTTACCAAAAAAAAAAAAAAGAAAAAAAAAAATTGTAAACCCTTTCTATCCGGGCTTACATCATAAACCTAGGATGTAAGTCCAGATAGAAAGGGTTTGCTATTTTTTCGTAAAGGTTTATATTCATGTGTATTGTGGTGAATAAGTAACTTTTACACATCTGAATAAATCAGTAATTTACACACACATGTATGTGTGTGCTCCAACATCTCAGCTGATATCTCTCTCGTACCCCTTTCAGTAAGGATTAAATTATAGGCCTATGTATGATGTAAGTCCGTAGAGAAGGGGTTTCTTATTCTTTTCTTTTTTCTCTTTTCGTTGAGGTTTTGATTTCAGTAATAGTGATATTTTTGGTTTGATGATACTGTAGTGTTGCATAAATTACATAAAAACATAATTAAACGTATTCATAATTCCATCGCCGAGTTAAAACCATAATAGCCTACCCCTCCTTTTCCCTTCCATCACCGCTTAGGTTCTTGACAGTAGAATGCTCCTTTTGCATCTCCGTAATTTTCACCAAAATCGAGTTTTAGTAATTCCATGTTTTTAGTAAATTCTGGTATTGGAAGAAAGTTTATAATAACATGTTATTTTTTATGCTACTGTAACTTACCCCAATTTGTGTTAAAATATGTGAAAAATCACAAATTTATGTATCGTGCATCCCAAAACATGCTTCTGTCGTTGACTTCGGTGGGTGTTGTTATTAAATTTAGACTTACCATCATTATATTTTATAATATATTTACTTGTTAACATTATTATTTACAAAACCTATATCCGCCGGAGAAATTTACGTTAGTATATTTTTCGATTCACATTACTTGGTGTTTATTTGAACAAGGATGATACTCTGAAAATAATACTTCCAACTAATCGGCTATTAATAAACCTTTCCGAGCTAAAGGGACACAACTGTGAGTGTGTGCAAATAACCCTCACTAAAAAAGGAAATTGACTATATTTTGTTTTAGTGATGGTTCCCTTTATTGCGCACTCTCAATTACTCATTCTTAGTGAGGCAAATTAATCTTTTAGGAAGCAGACTTATTTCATATCTTAAATATGTATTCAACCCACCCCTCCCATTGCTGTGGATCTTAGAGGCTCTGCACTTTTTATCGCTACATAAACCAATGATTGGAGAGATTGGGTTTAATGCAAAATAGAAGGGTTGGCTTGAAGATACTTTTTTTTTTAATGTTGATATTAAGAAAGGAGGTAATAAGATCTCTTTAAACCAACTAGGAAAATACTGAAAAACGCATTAAATAACAAACAATCTGTCAATCAATCTCTTACAGAGATCTTTTAAATTAGAAAACTCTTTAGTTCTCGAAGGACATCCCATTCTGTGATTGACATCCCATTCTGTCACTTTGACTATTTTAGTGATGATTCCAGGATAATTTTATATCACAATTATATGTATAGCAATAACCACCAAAGATTGATTTGAATGTAAAGTTGACGAAGTATGCAGACTTGAAGAGAATGGATGAAATGTAAAACTCAGATAGCTTTGCAGCTAGTGCTAAGGAAGCTATTCCACAAAGAACCTGCGGTGTCATATTGTGCATTTACAGACCAAATTATACAAGGTGATAGCCCATAAAGGGGTCTGGAAATATTCGCAGTTTCTTTGTTTTTATCCCGTAGAAATAAAAGATATAGATAGAAATTATAGTGAAAAGACCTATAGACATTAAATTTGTATGTTTAAGATTTACTTGGTGATTAAATAATTCTGCAAATAATGTAGACAATAGCCTCATCACTGTTCTTGTATAATCGGTCTGATGAAACACTGACTGATTACATATATTGTAGAGAACCCATGTTTTCCCATAACTAACTATAACTAGGATATGCAGAGATTAATACTAAAAAATTTACTATGATTATACAGTTATAAAGAAAGTTTTCCAAATTATCTTATTATCCTAGTCTATCCAGACTGTCAGTTGATGAATTTGATTCCAGGGTACATCCTACATTCCTAGTACTGTATCACTTTCCTACCCATAAATGTTTTTCTTCATTTACTTTTGCTTCAAATATATGTTAGATATTTTACTATAAGAGCTTTCTACACCAATGTCCAATGATTATTGACACTGCCTGCATTGATACATACCATAGCCTTCTCAGTTCAATTCACGTATCCTGCTATTTCTTTTTATTTACTCTTGCTTTCTCTTTCCCTCATGAGTCTCATGATATAGTAATATGTATTTGTTTGATGGGCTTTTAACACCATGTTAATCTTGATTGTATAGTGCACTATTTTTGCTACATCTAGCCGTAGAAACTAGCGTTAGCTTTCCTTGATGATGCAAGGTATTTGATATTTCTAAACCAAACTCTGCTGGAGGACTTTTGCCATTATGGGGTGACTTTATTTATGCTAACAATTGTGTTGTTCAGGATATTTGCCGCAATTTAGTTTATGGTCTTTGACAACAGATAAATTTCGTCTATTGCTTTTTGGATTATTATTATTATTATTATTATTATTATTATTATTATTATTAAGTCTACATTAGCAATTATATCATCATCAATGATATCCAAATAACTTCTTAACAAATCCTCTATAATTTACCGTTTTTCATTACCAATCTCAGTTTACTATTGTTAATCATATTTTATTGCTATAATTGTGAAATCTCTCTCTCTCTCTCTCTCTCTCTCTCTCTCTCTTAACAGTTCCGGGTTATTATTTTTTTATTCCTTTTCCAGCTCTTTATAGTGTGACGGGCCGAGAGAAGGTTGTGACTCAAAGGCAGGATGAAAGCAACTGAGTAACTTTATTACAGAACTTTCTTTTATATATACATAAAATCCAAGCAAAAAGGGCATAAAAGACATAACAGGCAATTTCATGTTCAACCGACACCGCACCGGTTAACAGTTAACGGTGGGAAAAACAGACATGTTATTTCAGGTCCTTATCAATGCGAGGGGAGAGCAAAGCTAAAAGCATAATATATACACAAAATGAAATATCGTTACTATGCACGATCGTGTGACACACGGTTGGTACAATAGCTAACACCAGTACTTTTCACGGTCAAATAAGAAAACAAGTATTCTTCTCATTATAAAGAAAAAACTTATTGTAATTAATTTAAAGTCTTTCGTCAGTTTTTCCCTTCAATGTTTATCGAGATTTTTTCCCTTCGTCGTAAAGAAGAATAAATTTCCGCCCATTTACCGATCTTTGTTTGAACACTTAATCTTTTTTCCCCCAAATACTCGTGCGAATGACATTTACAGTATATTATGGAATGTAACATCCTAGTAATAAAGATTTTGTCAGTACCGCTGTACTTAGTTTTACTTCCGCTTATTTTTACGCTAATCTTATAGCAGTTATCGATTTATTATTAAACTAAAATTATGCGTACTTTTCTATTTATAGTGAAAGCTATTTATTTTAATGTTTTGACATTAAATATATACCATATCACTCATATCATTTATTTATATACAATTCTTGGGCAAACATGAATCTTAACTTTTATGTCATCCCCTAGCATTATTTTTTACATGAACTACTTACATCGTTTTGACACTTTTCAGGGGGTTATAACTCTTACTTACCAAACAAACGAAATGCTATCTAATGAGGCTCTGTAATTATGTGTATTTCCAAAGTAAAAAATTTTTTAGACACCGAAACATAATATTAAGAAATAATGTGAGATCTGAAAACCTGAGGAATACAAAAGGAATTAGTGGGTAAAGCAGAATTATAGATATCTCTTTCAGGAACAGAAGCTTACGTTTATCAAACAGGATATTCATGATAGCGAAAGTGAAAAATGGTACAGGGGATGTTGAACATATATTTTTAATCAACAATGTCGTGACAATTGGCACCAATATATATATTATTTTTAATCATATCTGTTCATTTTGGTTTGCTAATTTAATTTTACAATAAATTAATCAATAATTTGAATTACTGACCTGATTAAATAAAAAAAAAAGTAGGATAGTAAAACTTGGAATTCCGTATTATATTTTCTTTGGTAAAAGTTCCAGATACCGGAAAAAAAAAAAAACCGACTTTATTTACTCCTTTGGAAAGATCCTTTAAAGGTTGGCTTTGCCCATCAGGGAGGGCAATTGGTTTTCCTTCTATCTTTTTTTTTCTTTTCTTTTTCTTTTACGGTGAGAGTGAGAAAGAAGTAGAGGATAGAAAAAGAAAGGGTATATCTTGTTTTTGAGGAAACAAAGAATATGGCTAAAGTTTGATTTGAAACAAACAGCTTCCCTATAACGTAGCTATTTGATTATAGGGAGATTTAAGTGTATTTTATGATTTATCTTTTTTTATTTATTTCCCAAGTTATCACCAACATGGGTTTTACCTTCAAAATTCTGCTTTAGGTTAGTGAAATTTAGGATTTATTTTATTATATAAAAAATATTGAAGGGAAGAACAATATTTTTTTTGCTTTTGTTTCATAAAACATGAAAATAACCCCAATTTATAGTCCTTTTAAATATTATGGAGAATTTTTATCACTGTGGTAGTTGTATTTTCAGGCGGGCCGAAAAATATATGGTTTCCTCTAACTTCCCTCCACAAGTCGTTCAGACATTTGATTTTTATTATTTATCATCTGATATAACTATAATATACAAGTATGCACCGCATTTATACTATCTGAATTTTTTGGAAAAAAAAAAAAAAAAAAAAAAAAAAAAAAAAAAAAAAAAAAAAAAAAAAAAAAAAAAAAAAAACATATTTTTGCAAAGAAATTTCTGAAAAAAGGACTTTTAGTTACTAATAAATCTTAATATTTTCCCTTAATTTTTATGATTCACTATAACATGAAAGTATGCAAGGTACCTGTCAAGTATTGAGATGCAAGAAGAATAAATTTGGGGTATTTTCAACATGACAACAAACTTATGTACAGACAGTTGAGAAGAGGTATGACACAAAATTCAAAGAATATAAAACATGGGATAGCAAGCTAACAGTACAGGGGAAACGGGAGATGAAAAAAGTGATGACATTACAGTGTACAAACGTGTATGAAACACGTATGTTACATGGCTGCCCACTAAAAAAAAGACATATATTTGTAATACAGCAACCTGCTCCTTGAGAGGCATACCTTAGGCGGGGCCAGTAGATACGCAGATTTTACATGATCAATGGAGACCCACTCTCCTTTGCCAGGAATATTAATTAAGAAAGCCTCCAATGTGCGTAGGGTCACGAGGGAAGAGCCTTTTTATGGAGGCGTTATTGATGGCTTGATAACGTGGGTGGGCAGGAAAACGAGAGTTCCTTTGTGCAAATCTGTCAGTATATGTTGCTTTGCCGGGGGCTTGTAAGTCTGGCAGCAGGGAGTAAATTTCTCAAAACGAGATGTAGACGGCAGAAATTGTCGAAGGCAGCTGGAGATGGAAAAAAAAAATAACTTCAAAGATGACCAACTGGTTGCCATTTCTGCCAGAGAGAATTCCACATCATTTCTAGGAGTTGTAATTAATTCAAAGAGAACCCAGGGATGGTGAGTAAACAAGTTGGCGTTATTGCAGCCGGACATCACAGCTGCTTTCAAGCTGCGATGAAAACGTTCAACCATTCAGTTGGTTGCAGTGTTGTAGACGGAAATTTGGTAATGATATCCACAATTAAGAGGTGAATGGGGAACCCATGTCAGAAGTATTATGTAAAGGGACACCAAATCTTGCTATACGCCCTGAAGGTAAGGCGTATGTACATCTGAAAACAAGCTCATGTCGTTGACTTCGGCGGGAGTTGTTATTAAATTTAGATTTACCATCACGATACTTTACAATAAATTTGTAAATTAACATTATTTTTTGACACAGCCTATATCCGAGGGAGATATTTAGGTTAGTAAATAAGTTTTGATTCACATTACTCGGCAATTACTTGAAAACAATAATGATATTCGGACAAAAATCTTTCCCATCAATCAGCTATGTATAAACTTTTCCTAGCTAAAAGGACACCCCTGCGAGTCTCTGTAAATCTGTGCCACTAAAAAAAAGATTGTCATATTCAAGTATATTGTTGGAAATAACCAGGAGGTTCTACTATATGATAGAAAAAAAATAGATCCAAATAATGATCTGGTTTTGAAATGTCAAAATAACCAAAGGTTGTCTCCTCACATGGCTGTAACCTTGGGATAACACATAGTCTTAGGCTGGGAGGTCTTCAGCCACCTAATGACTTCCTAAATTATTTGACACTAAAATGTCCTTCTGTCTGCGCTTTTATATGTATTGAGGAATTAGTACAGGACTAAGTGATGTAAGTTTCACTAAAATTATGCTTATACAAAGTTTTGCATGATGTCCCCTGATGACTTAAAGACATCAGTTGCATGTTTCAAATATACACTCAAAATAATGTTGATTTGTTTGATATGGCAACAGGCATACATTTGTTAAACGTTCATCATTTATCATTGAGCACCTTGTAACGTCCATAAATAAAAAAAACTTTTTATCATCACATTCCCTACTATGGTAGGAAGCTAGTTAAAAAATGTTATGTGAATATGATTAGTATATTGTTTAAATACCCATGTTCATTGTATAACAACATTGAAAATCGTCTGGCGTATACAGATCTAATGGATTTCAGAAACATATAACTATTTTTCGCATGTGATACTAGATACTGTAAAAATCTGCAAGACCTTTAGTATAATAATATCATTGATATGAACCTCAAGGAAAACAAAACTGATTTTCCTGAAAAAATAGAATGTTTTAATAATGCCTTAGCATTCATTTATCATAACATGGGTCTTCCCCTTTGTCTGCTGGTATATACACAAATTAAATGAGAATAAATCACCATTCAAATTGACAAGCATCAATTAGAGCAGTGGTTCCCAACCTTTTTCCTGTCATTTCCCCCCTGCACCCAGTGCAACCCTCCAGATTTCCCCCTTCATGTGTATGAGGGAAAGAGTAGTTGAAACACACTATGACGACTTACTAATTTATTTTTCCATTATACAAGTATACTGATAAACAAATAGTTACAGAGTAAATGGATAGAGAGTGGTTAGTAACAACTAACCGCATAGTCATAGAGCTATGAGGTTAGTTGTTACTAACCGCTCTCTATCCATTTTACTCTGTAACTATTTGTTTATCAGTATATGGAGAGTGGCTAGTAGAAAAATAAAAGGACTTCTGTTTATTCTTCTATTTCAAAATTGAATTAGTGAGAAGGTTGAGGCTGCTTCTTGTGCACCAGTGTATCAATATCAGGGCGAGCTTTATCACCTGATAGTTTTTTTTATTTAGTAGGTAGTGTAATTATTTCCCCCCTGGTTGCTTCAAATTTCCCCCCAGGGGGAAATTTCCCCCAGGTTGGGAACCACTGAATTAGAGCATCTATGCGAATGTTACGAAAACATTCAACAATGCAGGATAAAACAATGAAAAACAAGTTACAACTCTTAAGTTTCCGAGGTAAAGTATATCAGACTACCATGAAGGTAGTATGACATAAAAAAAAAGATATATATATATATATATATATATATATATATATATATATATATATATATATATATATATATATATATATATATATAAGAACATACTTATATCTATTTACCGAATATTTGTGCTCCATTTTTCCTTTGTTTCAGCATTGGTTTTATTTGTTAAAAATTGTAAGGAATTATCTAATACATTGTGTGGTATGGTATATAATATCCAAGTTATTTATCAATGTGTTCACCAGTTTCTTTTTATGATCGCTCTCGACTGGTTGAATCTTAGTGTAAGGTATATTATATATTTAATAGTTTCTTTGTAGTGATTATTGAAGCCCCTTATTAGTGTTGCCAGTTCTTCCGATGTGTTGAGCTGTGCCGGCTTAAAAATGGTTTGTTCTTGCTATGATCCCATGAGAATATCTCCCTTCATTTATTGAAAATTGCTTGTTTTTTCTCCTGTTAGGAAGAAAGTAGTGCAAAAGTAGAATTTTCGAGGTTTGAAATGTGTTCATTCCACCATAAGGAGACCACTGAAAATTATGATAATATGACTTAGAATTATCCATTCTTGTTAGAGTTCCATACAGCATAGAATAAAACGAAATAGAACATAGTTGGCCATGTTTAAAAAAAAAAAGATTTTAGTCATCTTGTGCTAAAACTGGCTTTCATTGGCTTCTTTTGTCTTTGAAGAACGGTAATTCACTGTTATTTTATTGGTTTGGGAGTTTTTATCTAAATTTCAGATGTTAGTCACGATAAATAATGAGTGTAAAGTAATCTAGAGTAAAGAGATTAACTGCTGCTTATAAAGTCATTTGTGAAATTTTATAAAATAAGAACTACTAGTAAGTTGGCCAGGGCACCAGCCGCCCGTTGAGATACTACCACTTGAGAAGTATTGGATCTTTGACTGGCCAGACAGTAATGCATTGGATCCCTCTCTCAGGTTACGGCTTATTTTTTATTTTTTTATTTTTTTTTTTTTGCCTACACTTACACAGAATAGCCTGGCCTATTCTTTACATATTCTCGCCTTCCCTCATACACCTGACAACAATGTGATACTAAACACTTACTAAACACTTCTTCACCCAAGGGGTTAATTACTGCACTGCAATTGTTCAGTGTACTCTCCTTTTGGTATGGGTAGAAGAGACTCTTTAGCTATGGTAAGCATCTCTTCTAGGAGAAGGACACTCCAAAATTAAACCATTGTTCTCAAGTCTTGGGTAGTGCCATAGCCTCTGTACCATGGTCTTCCACTGTCTTGGGTTAGAGTTCTCTTGCTTGAGGATACACTCAGGCACCCTATTCTTTTTTTTTCTTCTTCCTCTTGTTTTTTTTTTTTCTTTCTTGTTTTTTTTTTTTTTTTTTTTGGAAATGGTGTGTGGGGCACGCTTAATAGAAGGACCATGGATGCCTGGTGGTTTATCAAGAGGTTGTCTTTTCCTTTTCTGATTCTTTTTCTTCTCAAAACCATCTTTACTGTCCTCCCTTCAGTTGAAGTGGCTATCCTGGAGGGTATGTAGCCTTGCATGGTGTACAGACTCCTCCATGCTGACCAGTTTTTCCGACTTTTAATATAGTCTATGGGTTTCATCAATCACTTTATTTATAATTCTGTACATATTGTTTTTGTTATCATTCTTGTTAAACTAGTTTTTAAGTATGATGTGTCTTTTTTATTTTCATTATTTGTTATGCTGTCTGGAGACATTGAGCGAAATCCGGGACCAGTACTTCCTAGATTTCGTCAATGTCGTCTTCTGTATTGCAAAATTCGTGGTCTCCATGCAAATATTCAAGACCTTATAGTTGCGTCCAGACAGTATGATATTCTTTTGTGCTCAGAAACTTTGGTTTCTAATATAAGGCACTCATCTGAGCTACTTATAACTGGTTTTAAGAAGTCAATATTGTTGAAACGTGATGCCATCCCTAGGGCCAGGGGAATGGCTGTGTATATTAAGACTGAGTACCCTGCTTCTCATATGTCCTGCTATCAATGTGGATGTCATGAGATTCAGGTAATAAAAGTTTGTGGCAGGCATAACAACTTTTATTTGTGTTCGATCTACCGGAATCCAGACAAGGATGATTGTATCTTCGATTGGCTTCTTACCATTATGGCTAAGATACAAGAAGATGATAGAAAGGCTTCTTTTGTCTTTGTTGGTGATTTTAATACTCACCATAGGGAGTGGTTAAGTTCTATCTCTCCTACCGATCGCCATGGCTTAAGAGCTTTAGACTTTGCCTCTGAATCGGGCTGCGAGCAAATCATAAATGAAGCTACTCACAGGTCTGGTAATTCCTTGGCGTTATAACTAGTAACGTTGGTTTTGGAGTCAGGACATCTGATCATACCTTGATTTCATTAGTAGTGAAGACTGAGCAGCCGGTCCCTGATATATCATACTCTTGTAAAATTTATATAAAATCCCAAGCAGACTGGAATGGGATTTTGCATGATCTCTTGTGCTTGAATTGGTCACAATTATGTAGTAGTGTAGAACCTGTTGTCCCTTTGAATGAAAATATAGTCAACATAATTGATAGGCGTATCCCTTCTCGTGTGCTAAGGTACCGAGTGAAGGACAAACCGTGGTTGTAGACGTGATTATTTAAAGAAGCAGGAGGCCTATCATATTTGGAAGGGTAACAGATCAGATTTGACTTGGAAAAACTATACTCAGCTTCGAGCTTTTGCTCAGAGAGTTTATGCCTCAAGAGAAAAGGAGTGCATTTTAACCATAAAAGAAACCCTTTCTGGTACAACTCAGGAACATAAATGGTAGTCTACCCTTAAATTTGCACTCTTTGGTGTAGATGCAACAGTTCCTCCTATACTCAAACCATATGGCTCAGTCACTCACTGTCCAAAGAAAAAGGCAACCCTTTTGGCTGATGTTTTTGACAGTAAACAGAGTAATGAAAAACTTGAACTTCCCCATTCATGTTTCCCTGAGGCTAAACTAACTAGTTTAGCTTTTCAATCTCGTGAAATCAAAGCTCTGTTGATGGACATTGATGCTTATGGAGGTGTAGACCCAAATGGTATTTTTCCATGGTTTTTATAAAGACAGCAGATTTCTTAGCTCCAAAGTTATCTGTTATTTTGCGCAGATTAGCATGAAGAGGAGCTTTTAGCACTCGTTGGAAGATTGGTAATGTTACTTCTCTATGTAAATGTGTTTGTGGTAGCTCAAATCCCACTGATTACCGCCCAGTTTCCATAACTCCTATATTATCTAAAGTGTTTTATTGTCTTCTGGCAAAACGTCTTGATAGGATTGCTGAAGGTAATCATCTATTCCCTAGTTTGCAATTTGGTTTTTGTAAAGGCCTTGGAGCATGTGATGCCCTTCTTACAATCTCCAATGCTGTACAGAAATCCCTTGATTGTGGTCAGGATGTTCGTATGATTGGCCTTGATTGTAGTGCTGCCTTTGAATGTGTTAATCATGAGGCCCTTATTTTCAAACTTAAACAGTTGGGAGTGGGTGGGTGGTTTCTTAGTATTATTATCGATTTTTTAAGTAATAGATCTCAAAGAGTTGTTGTTGATGGGCACCATAGTGAGTATAGGAATGTGATATCCGGTGTTCCACAGGGTAGTGTTCTTGGCCCATTACTCTTCATACTATATACACATAACATGTGGTTTGGCCTAGAAAAAAAGCTTGTTGCATATGCAGATGATGCTACTCTCTTTGCATCAATTCCATCCCCTGAATATAGATCTGGGGTTGGTGAATCCCTTAATAGAGATTTAGCTAA
>NC_090737.1:55074931-55079931 GCF_036898095.1 Palaemon carinicauda
AATAGGAAAATAACTTTTTGCGTCAAATCCTTTAACGCACATTCTTCATTGCTCAACAGGGAGGCGAAATGAAGAACTTTGTCTAAAGACCATGAGATGGGCTTTGGAGGTGCTGAAGGTCTGAGCCTAGCGCAGGCTTTCGGAACTTTATTAAAGATCTCGTTACCTAGGTTCTGGAAGGCAAATAAAATGGGTCTCATCAAAGCAGATTTACACACTGAAATCGTGTTAGCTGCCAACCCTTGGCCATGGAGGTGGATGAAGAAAGATAAGCAGAAGTCTGTTGAGATCTCCTGCGGATTCTTTGCCTTTACAAAGGCCACCCATTTTCTCCAAGATGACTCATATTGCCTTCTAGTCGATTTGCACTTATATTCCTCTAGGAAGTCTATGCTGGCTTTCGAAATCCCGAAACGCTTTCTCACCGCAAGGGCGAGAAAATCATGAGCTGCAGGGTCCGGGTTTTCTGTAATGAAATGCAGACAGTCGACTTCTGAACTCGCTGGGTCAGAACTGGATGTGGTAGCGGCACAAACTTCATCTGTAGTTCCAACGCCAAGGGGAACCACATACTGTTCGGCCACTTGTGGGCCACTATTGCCGCTACCCCCTTGAAGGATCTCAGTTTGTTGAGGACCCTCAACAGAAGGTTGTGAGGAGGGAACAGATAAATCCTGGACCATCTGTTCCAGTCGAGGGACATCGCGTCCACTGCTTCCGCTAAGGGGTCCTCGTACGGGGACACGTACAGGGGCAACTTCTTGTTGTCTTTCGTCGCAAAGAGGTCTATCTGCAGTTCTGGGACTTGATTCAGAATGAAGGAGAATGATCCTGCGTCTAAGGACCATTCCGACTCTATCGGTGTGAACCTGGATAGAGCGTCCGCAGTCACATTGCGGACTCCTTGAAGGTGAACTGCCGACAGGTACCACTTCTTCTTTTCCGCCAATCAGAAAATGACTAACATCACCTGGTTGAGAGGTGGTGACCTCGACCCTTGTCGATTCAAGCATCTCACAACCACCTCGCTGTCCATCACCAATCTTATGTGGATCGAGTGACGCGGGGAGACTTTCTTTAAGGTAAGGAGCACTGCCATAGCTTCTAGAAAGTTTATATGAAAGGTCCTGAATAGCTTGGACCAAGTCCCCTGGACTTTTTTCCGATGAGAGTGACCTCCCCATCCCTCCTTTGAGGCGTCTGAGTGAATCGTCATCGACGGGGGAGGTGGCTGAAGAAGAACCGACTTCTTTAGATGTCTGGCTTGGGACCAAGGCCTAAGAAGAGTACGTAGCCGAGGCGGCACTGGTCTTCTCAGATCTCTTCGCGCGTTTGATGCATACCTTCTCCAAACTCCGGTTGCATCCTTTAGCTGTGCTCTTAGCACTGGGTCTGTCACTGAAGCAAACTGGAGAGAGCCTAGTACCCTCTCCTGTTCGCGTCTTGATATCCTTTTGGAATCTAGAAGTCTCTTGACAGAGCCCGCTATCTCCTTCCTTTTCTTCGTCGGGATGGAGAAACTGTGTGACAAAAGGTCCCAGTGGATTCCCAGCCCCTGGAACTTTTGGGATGGAGAAAGTCGAGACATTTTTCTGTTGATCTTGAAGCCTAGGTCTCGGATGCTGCCCACACCAGCCAGTCGTCCAGGTAGGCTACTACCTGAATTCCCTTTAGGAGTAATTGTTTGAGAGCTGCGCTCGCAAGCTTCGTGAAAATCCTTGGGGCTATGTTTAGCCCAAATGGCATGGCTCTGAAGGCGTATAGTCTCCGTTGTAGCCTGAACCCTAAGTAGGGGGAGAGTCGACGGCTGATTGGAATGTGCCAATAGGCGTCTGACAAGTCTATAGAGACTGAGTATGCCCTCTTGGGCAGTAAGGTCCTTATGTGTTGCAGTGTTAGCATCTTGAATTTGCAATTCACTATGAACTTGTTGAGTGGCGACAAGTCCAGAATGACTCTGAGCTTTTCCGAGTCTTTCTTGGGAACAAAAAACAGCCTCCCTTGGAATTTGATGGACTTCACCTTTCGGATCACCTTTTTCTCCAACAGTTCTTGAACGTGCTCCTCCAGAACGGGGGTGGAGTGTTGGAAAAACCGAAGGCACGGGGGTGGAGTGCTGTACCAGCTCCAGCCCAGTCCATTCTTGAGTAGGCTTTGGGCCCAGGGATCGAAGGTCCAGCGATCCCAAAATTTCAGAAGTCTCCCTCCTACCGGTATCATCTCACTTGGACTGCCGTCCTGAGGTCTTGCCTCCCTGACCACGACCACCCCTGAATCCCCTTCCCCTTGAGGGGCGCCTAGACGAGCCTCTGGCTGCTCCTCTAGGTTTTGCACGAAAGGAAGAAGACTGTCCTTCGAACGTTGGGGTGAATGCGATGGACTGACCTGGCACAGCCTGGGGTACCCACTGAAAAGTGGTCGGGGTTTGTGCCACCATCTGGGACACTGGAGGCAATGGCAATTGCAGTTGCTGTTGCTGTCTAAAAGGCTTGGCTGGCCGAGACGGTAGCCTAGTCCTCATATTCTTCCTCTTTGGTTGAGGACCCTCATCCGGGGAAGACTTTCTTTTGATAGCCAGGCCCCACTTCTGGAGAAGGTTTCTATTCTCCACGGCGGCCTTATCAACAACTTCTTTGACCACATCGGTAGGGAAAAGGTCTTTTCCCCAAATGTTGGAGGAGATTAACTTCCTTGGCTCGTGTCTCACCGTAGCCCCGGTGAACACGAACTCCCTGCCTTGACGAAGCTATAAAGGTCCTTCGTCACTGTGGCTAGGTGAGACTTAGCCACCACCATGAACATTTCATGGACCTTGGGGTCACTTGCCATCGTCTCAAGAGTAGTCTGATGAGACATTGTGGCAGCCAGTCTTTCTTTTGTCTCGAACTCTCTTCGTAAAAGAGAGTCGGACAGCTTGGGGAGGTCCTCGCCGAATTGCCGTCCGGCAATATCAGCCTCCAACTTTCCCACTGAGAACGTCAGATGGACATCCTTCCAGTCTTTGTGGTCCATAGGCAGGGCCAGCGACAAGGGTTTACACTCCTCCAGGGAGGGGCAAGGCTTGCCGGCCTCGACTGCCTTTAGGACAGCTGCAAACCCTTTCTGTAAAAAGGGGAAGGCTCTAGCAGGAGAGGACACAAAAGAAGGGAGCTTCTTGCTCAATGCAGCTACCTTCGAGTTAGAGAAGCCCCTCTCTTTCATCGAGGATGAAAGTAGGGCTTGAGCCTTAGCGTGGTCCATAATTATGACCTCCTTCGGCTCTGTCTCCTCCCTTGAAGCAGGTTCTTTTCTCAGCCGGACATAGCAGTCCGGATATGATGCCTTGCTGGGCCAGAATTCCACCTCCTCTAGGGGAACTGAACCCAGCTTATCCGAGATGACGATCTTTCCAGTCGTCATCGGCATGTGCTCAGCATACCTCCATGGGTTAGCATCTGAGCATAAGGGAAGGTCTTTCACATTGAGCCTTTTCCGGGGCCCATGTAATTCTGCCAGGGACTGCATACGCAGTTCCATAACAGCCGCCTTCTCCTGATTCTCCTTCTGCATTTGTTGGATCATTCCAACAATCGAAGAGAGGGCCTGTCCCAGTTCTACTGGGAGACCGGCCGATGTTGAGGGAATAGGCTCCGGAATCTGAACCGGAGTAGCCGACACCTCGTCGACCTCATCTTCTACGACATCCGGGGTTTGAACTTCATCCTGACCTTCTGCCAGGAGGTCTTGTTCCAAACGCTCGTCTAGGTCAGACATCCTGTCATCTAACTGGATGTCTTGCATCGCGACTGCGACTTCCACGTCCACCTGGACTTGATCTTGGGGGATCTCCTCTTGAAGCTGGGGAATCACTGCATCAGCTGATGCCTTGGGAAAAAGATACGCCCTCATCTTCTCACTTGGAAGATAAGGGCCAGAGGTGTTCTTTTGGAAGCCCCTTACCCAGGTACGAAGCTTCTCCCTTGCTATATCCCTTGATTCCGCCGTTCTAGGGGAATCAAAAGCCTCAGTAATCAGGTTAGTGCATACAGTACATACCTGAGGGTCCCAATACTGGAGATCATCCTTGGAGACAGCGCATGCTGCGTGTCTCCTACAACACTCATGTCCGCAGAGGTTCTTGCTGCGGACGTTGCAGAAAACATTTCCGCACTTCGGAGGGTCCACCTGTAAAGAGAAGAAATTTCCATGAGTATCAAGTGAACTATGTATCACTGGATATGCATAGTATAGCATAACAATTCATAAAGGAAAGACACACACTTGTGTTTCCCTCACAACCCATTGTTGCAGCCTTCCAGATAATAAAATCAAAATGGTTTATCTCTTCTAGAGTAACCAATGCAAGGTTTCCAGAGAAACAGGTGGAGCTCACACCTAAGCAATGATTTTAAAATCCTGGATAATAGACAGGAAAGAACTCAGCTTCCTATCTGTAGGGCAACAGCAAAGGGATGTGCAAGAAAACACAATAGTGTTAGAAGACACAGTGCTGTACCAAAACCCTTACCATAGTTTTCTTCTTACTGTATATGTTATACTGAAGAATACTAGTACAGTATAGGGGGATGCGTGCCGGCCTGCCTTTGCCGGCCGGCACACACCATAACTAGCTTTAAAGTATACTACTTAACAGCTATAAGGCGGCAGCACTCTGGTTCAAATGCATGTGCCGGTCGGCAGCAACTGATGGCCGGTAACAGCCAATGTTGGCCGGCAATGGCTGCCGGCCAGCAACTACACAAGGTAGTACCCAGCTGACGGCCACACTCTTGGTGACCGGCAGACAAGGGCTGACATAAGCCGGCCGGCAAAGGTACAAGACCGATGCAAGCCGGCAGCAAAAGAACCAGAGAACTACACCTGCCCGGCTGCCGGCCTCATAGGCCGGCAGCCGGGTCAGGTACAGCACTAGAAGAAAAATAGAATGGATGCCGGGATAAGAGTGTACACAACCTCCAAGCCCGGCAACCGAAAGAGTGCATATAAGGAAGGGGAGAAAC
>NC_090737.1:55084931-55089931 GCF_036898095.1 Palaemon carinicauda
ATTGTACCTTGCGGTACTTGACGGGACAAGCATTTCGAGAACCAAATCGTGGTTATCTCGATGTAACGGTCGAGCATTTCTCAGATCAGGTGTTAGGAATGGTAGACCACATTCATTCTTTTTCATGACTAAGCTTTTTTTATGGTGGTTTGATGATAGATTACTTAGTTAAGTTTTTTGTTTTCTTCTACAGAGCCATACATACTCTCTCTCTCTCTCTCTCTCTCTCTCTCTCTCTCTCTCTCTCTCTCTCTCTCTCTCTCTATATATATATATATATATATATATGTTATATATATATATATATATATATATATATATATATATATATAAATATATATATATATATATATATATATATATATATATATATATATATACATACATATACATAGTGTGTATATGTATATATATATATATATATATATATATATATACATATATACATATATATATATATATATATATATATATATATATATATATATATACAGTATGTATATACATGTATATATAAATATATATATATATATATATATATATATATATATATATATATATATATATATATATACATGTATATATAAATATATATATATATATATATATATATATATATATATATATATATATATATATTCGGAATAATAGAGCCAACAAGGGATCCCCGATGGTAGTAATTTTTGCAATATTATACCTGGGGGTGGTAGAAGAGAGTTTTTCATGTATACGCGGACCTTACATATACATGAGATACATCGATTCCACCTCCGTTAAGCTCACTTTCTCCCGGGACATCAAGGAACAAAGGAGTGCAGCTCCCTACATTTTACATTGCAGCACATCAACAATGAACAGCATTCGCTCCTGGAAGTTTCTGGTGCAAGCGGCCAAAACTGGGTTCCATACAACTGTCTACACACTACAGCAACCTGACGAACAGTGAACGCCCCCCCCCCTCCCCCCACCCCCAGGATACCAAGCCTCGCGTACAGAGCACTCTCTCGTATTGATTTTCCTGGAAGTCTAATCCTTAGCAGTTCAGGTCCTTATGAACAACAGTTATCAAACTATACAGGTCAATCGAAAATCAAGAGAGCTCTTGATACCTTGTATGGGACAGGTTAAAGCATACCAAAAGTTCACACTGACAACAAAGGAAAAATGTACCGAATTTTCTAGCAAAACAAAAGACCTATCCAAATATTGTATGGAACAACATCTCCCTTGTATAAGAAAACACAGAGGTTAACTCTGTGATCTATTAACAAGCTGCCAAAACCAAAATATTTGTCATGAAAAATTGCCTATTTCCTCTCGTGTAGGATAGTCAAAAGAGAACAAAATAAATGTAGTCTACCCTTACCAAGAAAATGCCCTGGTAGTTACATCGGGTTGACCACCCTGCAGCTCTAGAAATGCCTGTCCTCTCTTGTAAAGCAAGCTGACATTAAGGCACGGTGCCAACAATCTCATTATTGGTCCAACATAAGGTATAGATTTCCGGAGGCCTTACTGGTCCAAAAGGAGAAACCTATTCTCCACACTTCATAGGAAATAATTTTCCTACCTACCTTCCAAAGCAACACCCAACCCCTTGACTTCGATTAGTCATACTAATCAAGACAACACATATAACGAGAGCTCCAATGATTGGAGCAGCAGCTTGTCCAGCATGATGCCTTTAGAACCATGGCCAGTCAGAGAACTAAACGGGATTCTCACACACGTGACTCATTCCCAACCAATGCAAATTTGATACCAAAATGAGACCAACCTAGATTCAATATAAGTACAGCCATGCAGCGCTTAGCTATCACTTATTCTTCAAGCCTGAGGATGAGCAAACACCGTGCATCTTGAAACACGTAACTTGACCTCTCTGCAGAAAACAAAAAAGAAAAAAGGCCAGTGAATCATAAAACCCCCTGGACTTAGTACATACACCTATGTTCATATGTACACGTTTAAGGTTAAACACTTTATTGAATTACTGATGTGTATCCTTATCATTTCTAAAATGAGAATAGCGCAGTTTATGGCAGATTGCAGTGCTGTTGAAAATAGAATAAAATAGATAAGAAAATGTGTGTTATAAAATTGATGCTACTGAGGCAGCTATTATTATTATTATTATTATTATTATTATTATTATTATTATTATTATTATTATTATTATTATTATTATTATTATTATTATTATTATTATTATTATTATTATTGCGATGAGGAAAAAATAAATATCGACTAAATATCCATAAATTTCTTTTGTTGGATTTCGAAAAATTTCCATTATTAAAATTTTGGAATGTTTCTATTCTTCAAAGCTGGACATCAATATATATCATTTCACGGATATCTGCCGCCGTATAAAAAAAGGTTCTCTTAATTGATTCACTTACATTTCCTTTCCATAATTTCGATATCCATAATATTCCTAATATGTTGAATCAACGAGTAGCTAGATTTACATTGAGTTTATCCTTTCGATTTACTGATCCTTTCTAGGTAGTGCTCATGATAAATAGAAGAAAAACAGAGATGATGAAAAGGGAAGCTGCAATGGAAGATGAAATATAATTGGAAGGAGAAAGGATTAATGATGTAGAATCCTTTTAAATATTTAGGAACTATGATTTATAATACAGGGTATTTAGAATTAGAGTTTAATTAAAGATTAAAAAAAAGCAGATCAGAAATGGCAAGGTCAAGTAAGATGTTGAAATCAAATCCCCTGAAAATATATATAAAAATCGAGCTATATTTTCGTTTAGTAAGGTCTGTGTTACTATATGGAAATGAACCATGATAATGAAACAATGTCTAACTGATTTTGCAGATTTGAGAAAAAAGTTCTCAAAGGGATATTGGAAGTAAAATGGCAGAACAGGATTAGAAACGAAGCTATAAGAGAGATTACTTTTGTGTTAGATGGGGATGAGATCATGAAGGGTATAGGAGATGGTTTGGGCAAGCTCTTTGCATTCCTCAAGAGAGATTAGTTAACCAAACTTTCAACTGGGCTCCCTAAGGTACTAGAAGACTTTTAAGACCTCGACCTACATGGCTGAGGACTATGAAGCGTGAAGTAGGAGATGATGAATGAATAAATATCTAAATAAAAACTCAAGATATAGACGACTGGCGGAATCGAACATAGGCCCTTTGCGTCAACAGGCGTAGGGGGAGATGATGATGATGATATTTTGTTAAATGAAAATATAGAAAACTTTTAGCCCAATTTACACGATACAATAGTTTTCTATGATACCAACAAACACTTATTTGCTAATCAAATCAGCAGATTGAATAATTCTTACTAATTGAGTAGAGCTAAAAGATTTTACCTTCAGATATACAGTAAATAATTATATGAATATGGCGTGTAATTCAGTTAACTTCCATGTTATGTGCTTTAAAATTAAGTAAATTAGTTAAGCATTCGTGCTAGCTCAAAATTATTATTATTATTATTATTATTATTATTATTATTATTATTATTATTATTATTATTATTATTATTATTATTATTATTCTCTTTACTAAGTAAACAATAGCATTCGTGCGAGCTTATTATTATTATTATTATTATTATTATTATTATTATCATTATTATTATTATTATTATTATTATTATTATTAGTATTATTACTATTATTATTATTATTATAGATAATAACGATACACAATTATTCAAGACAGTACTGTACATTTGAATTCAACATTAAGAAAAAAATATATTAACAACTATTAGATAAGAAAACCGATTAAAGAAGTAAAGTAGGCTAATCAGAAGAAGTATGATTATTGTTTTTTGGAAATACATTTTGTAGCTCCCCGGCATCAGTGTGTTATCAGTTATTACTTTGGTATCCCTTTTTCAATTTTCCTATCATGACTCTATAGAGGTTAACAGTGACGCTATTCATATTCAGTAGGACCTGTTGTAATAATGTATAAATTGTTGTAATATCTTGTAGATGATGTTCGTTATGAGCTTGTATATTTTAAAGATAATAAAAAAAATTAAACCTCTCCCTATTCAGGATTATCTTTATGGAAAGAGATTCGTGTGAATTTACATACTCTAATTCAAGATTTATTTTTGCATAAGTATGAGGGCTATTAACATTATATCAAGAAAGCTATTAGACAGTAAAGTAAGTATATTGAGAAATATTTATGAACAATAAAAAAGGGATGAAAAAGTTAACGTTGGTAGGGGAATTAACTCAATCTACAAAAGATAAATAAAAAGACCATAGATATAATAATAGAATTAATTTAATAATTATCAAAGAAATTTTCTCACATACCTTATTCCCCGCACTCCCCAAAAGCTTCACTCACATCAAAACATAATTATTCTGAAAAATGGAACCCACAACTGATATTCTAAAATTTATTGGCTTGTGAAAATTACATATCAACAAGGTTACTTTTGTATAAATAATTTACAAAAAGAAAGGATAATCTAAAAGCATCGATGAATATACCTAATATATATAATGACATAATTAGTTTTTGGACACACTACATGATCCAAAAAACATTGAATTACAGGAACACGTTGCTGAACTCATTAAAAATTATCAGAAACGTACCCTACATATATCAATTATTTAGGATTTTAATAATATCTTATCTCTTCAATTACAGATTAAGGTTTTTTTTTTTTTTTTTTTTTTTTTTTTTTACCACCAGTTTAATCCTAATTTAAACAAATCTTGGCCATTTGGTATATGAGTGAAGCATTTCCTTAACTATAAGCATCATAACCCAGTAAGCTATTCAACTAAACTGAATATATAGTTACCTCATCACAAATGAAAATAGGTCGATCGATCGATTACAGTTTCCTAAAAATAAATATGCATACTGGAAACAATATCGATGATGGAAGTAGAAGAATATAAAACCCTGTATCATTAGATACATTCGAGTAATATCCAATGAGGCATAAAATAATTGTTTTTTAATAGGATTGCAAATGTTAATTA
>NC_090737.1:55099931-55104931 GCF_036898095.1 Palaemon carinicauda
TACTACAAAGGATCCTTCTCTCTGGTTACAGTTCTTTTTTTTTTTTTTTGCTTACATATAAAATGAATAGTCTGGACTATTCTTTACATATTCTCCTCTGTCCCCATACACCTGATAACACTGAGGTTACCAAACAAATATTCTTAACCCAAAGGGTTACTGCACTGTAATTGTTAGTGACCACTTACTTCTTGGTGAGGGTAGAAGAGACTTTTTAGCTATGGTAAACAGCTCATCTAAGAGAAAGACGTTCCAAAATCAGACCATTGTTTTCTATTCTTAGATAGTGCTAGAGCCTCTGCACCATGGTCTTCCACTGTCTTGGGTTAGAGTTCTCTTGCTTGGAGGTACACTCGGGCAAAATATTCTATCTTATTTTTCGCGCTCTTATTTCGTTAAAGCTTTCATTGTTTGCATAGGAGAATATTTAATTTAATGTTGTTATTGTTCTTAAAATATTCTAGTTTTCATGTTCCCTTTCTTCACAGGGCTATTCTCCCTCTTGGAGCCCCTGGGCTTATAGCCTCCTGCATTCCCGCTAGGGTTGTAGCTTAGCAAGTAATAATAATAATAATAATAATAATAATAATAATAATAATAATAATAATAATAATAATAATAATAATACCGGTAATGTGTGCTTGATTTTATCACAACATTTCAATGCTTGAACGCTCTTCACTTTACTTGTAAGTAGAGAAGGAAAGAGATGATACGGAATTAGGATTAAGAGATGGAAATTAGAACCTGGGGAAGAGGGGGACGTGGAAAAGAGTAATAATCCGACAGCTTTATTTGCTATTTTTCCTTATTGTGATGCTCACTTGGTCATTTAACAATTTTATATCCCTCGTAAACACTATTGCTCTAATGGTATAATTTATCGTGCATGAAATCTACTGGTTACTTTCACACGATCTGTGTGTGTGGTGATATACTTATAATTATTATGATTATTGGGGCTTAATATGCTTAAATCACTTAACTCTTAGAATAAATATTGTTTATACATGAACCATTTTCATAGCCAGGATAATTCATGAAGGTAATTCTTGCAATCTCCTTTTGCTTGTATGACATTTGATATCTATGAACTAGTGGGGCTTGGAAGAAGAGTAACTTAATCATATTCTCTAGGTGGCATAATCGAATATGAAGAAGGTATATCTAACAAGCTATTTTCTTATAGTTATTTTATTCCACTTTCCATATACAGATCTATTATCAGACGAAAAGAGAGAAAATTGTAAAACAATCCCTTTTATCTACAGATATAGGATGTTTTGGGTAATGTTATTAATATTATAGATTTCTTCATGGGGAAATTTTCAGTGAGTTTAACTATCATTTTATTAGAGGAAAAATAGTGCTGCGATATACTCACATTTGCAATTGTGACATTTTTTTCTTCTTTTTTTTCTTTTTTTTTTATGAATTTCGACGTCTGTTGAGGAACTAAGGGCTATGATTTTGTTTTAAAGATTATCCAGGATTATACTGCATTTATATATCAGCTTGGATGTCTTCATTTATAGATAGTAATAATTTATCTAGCAAACAGCATTTTGTTTAAGATAATTTTTCTTTAATTTTATACTATAAACGATTTCCTTATTTGAAAAAAATAAAATATTTCATGAATAATGATCAAGATAGAAGAGGAAAAAAGAGATAATATCCAATGATTATTTGTGAGATTATTATTATTATTATTATTATTATTATTATTATTATTATTATTATTATTATTATTATTAATTGACAAACTACAACTCCAGCTGTAAACGCAGGAAGGTACAAGGCCAAGGAATGGCAAGTGGAGAAGAAGCCCAGTGCGAACAGGAAATACAAAAAAAAAAAAAAAAAAAAAAAAGAAATAATACCCCGAAAGATTAATAATGTCAACACAAGATATTTTTAGATCTGTAATAACGTTAGAATAGATTTGCCATGCATTGCTCATTAAAAAGACTTACGTGAACCTGTCCAACAAAAAAGCCATTGCAACTCAACTTTTCATGTTTTATTCAATTAAACGCCAGATTAGGAAGATCAATCCCCAATCTGATCACAGCCGTGAGAAAAGCTTTAGAATACTGAGTAGAATTGAGGCTTATGATAGAAAGGTCAAAGTTGTTATAATTGACTCCATACCTAGTACTTCGTACGGGATAGTACAGATTAGGAAGATCTGAAAGCAAATGATTATGAAAAATCTTATGCAACATAAAGGGGAAAAAAAAAGCTATCGGAACGAACGAACCCCCCCCCCCCCCAAAAAAAAAAAGAAAAAAAAAAAAAAACATATCAAGATCAGGTATATGATTTTTAACAGGACGCAAGTTTGGTTCAGCAAATTAATGTTAAATTAAAGAGATGAAGACCAGTTACGAAAATAATACTCTAACCTTGGTAAAATTGAAAAAAAAAAAAAAAAAAAAAAAAAAAAGGATCATGATTCCTCACGATAGATTGATCTCGGCAAATTGAAAAGGAAACAGACCAAATGTGGTTTTCAAAAGTAATTTTGCAATAAAGGATATATATATAATTCAAGATGAGATGCATTTAGTTAAAGATAGATTGTCAGTACAGAGATCTGTATGTTAAGGAGCCTATATTATTGACCTGTATATAATGATATCTGGAGTTTGATTAAACGCATCATTCACTAAAAGTTGCACAATGTACTAATTTCAGCTAAATCTCCACTTGGGGATTCTGCAAACATAGATTTACATTAAGAGTACGAAAATGACACAAAGAGAGTAGCATCATCAGCGTAGGAAAGAAATTTGTTTTACATGCCAAACCAAATACCATGCGTATATAGCGTGACAAGTTATGGGCCAATAACAGTACCCTAAGGTTTCAGATATTACTTTCCTATAATACTATGGGGCCAATCAGCAACTACACTTTCCAATCCATTACGGCCCTTGAAAATTTAATACTTGTGCTAAGAAAAGATCCACCTACTCTCATCTTTCTTCCTTTGAAAATGGTGTGGTCCTGATTATATTTTCCTATGATTGATGTATAATAAATCTAAAGATATCCTATGAATCCCATTTTTTTTCTTCTTAAGATGATTCACAAATGATATCTTACCTTTTCATGAAATCATAAATTTAGCTTCCACATTTTAAATGTGAAACACCAGCCACAAACCCCATTTATATTTAAATTGACAACACATATCTATTTTTTATTGAAAATAAATTGGTTAATTGTAAAAGACCTCTTTATAAGATGATTTTGACCAACAAAACACTCTAATGAAATCAAGTCTCCGACTAGTGCACTTGCTTAAAAAAACCATTCAGTTACTATTACTATTTCTTTCCTTTTCTTATGATGTATGTTACACCTATTGCTACTTCAAACACGTTCTTAACCCTAGTAAAAAAGATCACTATAACAACATTTGCATATTAATTTGCATATTTATATTGTAACCTTTGGGAAGATATCGGCATTTCCTTTTACGTATACACTTACCCTACAATGAAAGAGAATCCTTCTTATTTTCCATCATATCGATATAATTGTTATTATTACCGTTATTATCCTCCTGTTAAAAATTTGATTCAAGAGGGAAATATATATATATATATATATATATATATATATATATATATGTATATATATATATATATATATATATATATATATATATGTATGTATATATATATATATATATATATATATATATATATATATATATATATATATATATATATATATATATATATATATGTATATATATATATATACACACACATATATATATATATATATATATATATATATATATATATATATATATACAATGTATATATATATACACACACACATATATATATATATATATATATATATATATATATATATATATATATATATATATATATATACATACATATATATATATATATATATATATATATATATATACATATATATATATATATATATATGTATATATATATATATATATATATTTATATATATATATATATATATATATATAGATAGATAGATAGATAGATAGATAGATAGATAGATAAAAACAAGTATACATGGGTAAGAATGGTAAATGGAAGAGTGGTAGAAAGGGTGTTGATGGATTTTGTGTTGATAACTAAAAGAATGTTTGGAAGACAGAAAGACGTGCACGTGTTTAGGTGTATGTCTAATGGTATGTCGGATAATTTTTGGTGGAAGGAAAATTAGTTATAGCAAAATAGTGTGGAAATAGAGTAGGTGGATGTAAAAGGGAGCTATTAAAGGTTGAAGAGCTAATAAAACCAGGGGTAGAAAGTATTTATCAAGAAAGGTTGAAAATGGCATATGACGCAGTGAAAGTAGGAGAAACTGGTAATTTAGAGGAGGAGTGGAATTTAGTAAAAGAAAATTTTGTTGGGATTGCAATTAATGTGTGTAGCAAGAAGTTTGTCGGAGGCAGCATGAGGAAGGGAAGTGAATGTTGGAATGAAGGTGTAAAGGTAAAAGGGGAAGAGAAAAAGAGGGCTTTTGAAGAATGGCTGCAGAGTAATAGTGTAGAGCAGTATGAAAGATATAGAGAAAAATGTGGAAGTAAAGCGCAAGGTAAGTGAGGCAAAGAGGGCAGCTGACCTGAGATGGGGTCAGGGATTGGGTCATTCATATGAAGAGAATAAGAAGTTTTGGAAAGAAGTGAAGAGAGTAAGGAAGAGTGGTTCAAGAATTGAAGAGACACTGAAAGATGGAAATGAAAGGTTGTTAAAGGAGAGGAGGCAAGGAAAAGGTAGGCAGAATATTTTGAAAGTGTACTGAATGTTGAGGAAATTAGGGAGGCAGAAATAATTGCTGTTGCAGGTGTTGAGGTGCCGGTGATGGGAGATGAGAATAATAGAAAGATTACAAGAGAGGAATTGAGGAGAGCACTAAAGGAAACGAGAGTAAGAAAAGCATCTGGTATAGATGGTGTGAGAGCTGAGATGAAGGAAGAGGGTTGT
>NC_090737.1:55122431-55124931 GCF_036898095.1 Palaemon carinicauda
GGTTCGGTGATGTAAAAATATCATAAAAAACACCATACATGAGTTATCCCGGTAGAGAGAGAGAGAGAGAGAGAGAGAGAGAGAGAGAGAGAGAGAGAGAGAGAGAGAGAGAGAGAGAGAGATTATTGTTTGAGTTTACTGTATTTAAAACAGTAATTGACCACCACGCAAATAAATTTTCAGACATTTATGCACATCATTATTAAATCTAGCATGATTTTACAATGCTTTTTTTATAAAAAAAAAATTGTATTTTGTTTCCAAAATTTCATCGTCATTTTCTAAGTATGATAGAGGATACTAAAAACCTTTGTCAGCTTTCAGATTCATAGATTGCAACATTTCCAAATCATTCAGATTCAATGGAACGAGTAATTTCAGTCTTTAGACATTAAGGCATTTCCCCTATATTCATCTACTTTCTTACATTCCCTTTTCGATGAGCTTCGCTGTCTCATCGTTTCTGATGGTGGTCAAGAACGGTTTCTGTTACCATTTGAACTGTAATTCTAAACATATAAAGCAAAATCAGTGTCAGATTGCTAATTCAATTTTTATCGCAAGAGCTTTAATTTGCTTGATAATCATCGTGAACGTACGGCAAAATTGGAGATAGTTATTTTTATAGAGTATAGATAACGAGACTATTTTCTTAGATTTAAATGCTTACCCAAACAATTAGTATCTTTTTGGAAAAAAAAATAACTAATAAGTGAGTCGTTGACTTGTGTTCGTTTGGGGGATTTTCTTC
This sequence comes from Palaemon carinicauda, assembly GCF_036898095.1. Lineage (NCBI taxonomy): Eukaryota > Metazoa > Arthropoda > Malacostraca > Decapoda > Palaemonidae > Palaemon > Palaemon carinicauda. The sequence goes on from NC_090737.1 coordinate 55,123,183, forward strand.
TTAAGGATCCGTATATCAACGTTTGCCTGGCTTGAAGATGCATCTTGAATCATTATGTTCTGCAAGCTAGTCCTCCACCTACCATAAGTGCTCTGTTAGATAATTTCCTTTTGTTTTTGAATCAACCAAAATAAATTCATTAACAGGAACAATGATAAAGAAATGTGAATATAATTGTATAACCAAAAATATGAGAGACCACTTATTATTGAAAGCGTGGATCATAACACAATTTTTTTTCTCTCTCTTTTGTTTTTCACCTTTTTGAGGAACATTGTAAAATTTAAAATTGAAAGAAACGAAATACATCGCTCCAAATGCCTTATTTCTGAATGCAGTGAATGAATGTCTGTCTTGGCTTCACACAAATTTCAAATGGTTCCAGGATGGAATGCTCTAATGAAAGTATTTTATGCTGCTGTTTGAGAGATATTTCTTTTCTGGAGGTTTGGTGAGAAGCGAAGAAGCAAGGCCGAAGACGAGCATCGGAGCGGAAGGCTATTCATTTCGAAAATACAGAGATTGTTTAATAAATGAAGGGTTAAAGAATTAAAGAAAAGAACACAAATTATAATGAATAAAGACCCAGCACGACATTTCATAGGGTAGAGAAAACCGAAAACAAAATTCAAAGTGTGAAAGAAATGTTTAGGACTGTAAAGGCATTGCTCCTCAGCTGCGTGAATACGTGATAAAACGGATTTTGAGCGAAGCGAAAAATCTATTTTTGGGTGAGATGGCCATGTCGTCCTGATGGAAGTTCCTATAGGGTAGCTTCCTAGGGTATATTACAACTACGGCGATATTCCCAGAGAATTTACCTTAAGGTACCAGAATTCTAACTCCTGGAGCGAATATCCCTCGTGAAAGGGATATCGCGACATATCAGAGGACGTATTCTTGACACGCCACATGGCAATCTGCACCCCGAACAGAGATTTCGTATCGCAGGGGGCAATTGGCAAGAAACGAATTCGGGAAAGAAAAAGGGGGAGCCTCTCCCAAGGCTCCCTATCTCCCGTTTCGTAAGCGTGGCCTGGCGCCAATCCTGGCGCCATCTGTATTCCTTGTAGCGTACACGAGGTGCTACAGATACTGTATGTAGGGAGGGGTCCTACAGCCCTTTCTTGGAAAGGCAAGGGCGGGTCCATCAGGAAGACATGGCCATCTCACCCAAAAATAGATTTTTCGCTTCGCTCAAAATCCGTTTTATGGGCTCAAGCCTTGTCGTCCTGATGGAAGTATACCAGAGCATTACTGTATCTGTGGATTCTCAGAACGTGCCGTACTCCTCCCGGAGGTAATTTTTCTCCCGGTCGACTAGACCTAGAGACCTAAGAATGTTACCGTTATATACATCTTTTCAACTAACTATAAACCATGTTAGAGCTTCCTGCCCCCTACAGGGAAGAGTCCTACTAGACTCTGGAAGTCTCGAAGAGTACATATACCTATGTATGAATACCAGGCAAGCTAATATAGTGGTCTCACCCTATATTAAGTAAAGCATAGTTTGTAAAAAAACCACTGCGTCAATATGAAATATCGACCAGTTATCCGCACATTACTTGTATTGGTGTAGCGGGATGTATACAAAACACAACCCCCCCCACACCCTTGATCACTCTTACTTCCAAAATATCCCACAACACAAACTTTCCCCTTACTTTACTTTAAACTAGACTCTTGGACAGAAGGAAAATGAAAACAAAACATAGCCTTAAAACTATATTAACGCAACCAAAAACA
>NC_090737.1:55129931-55132431 GCF_036898095.1 Palaemon carinicauda
GAACAATCTCTAACAAACTTGCGCCCAAACTCAACCCAAACCAAGGAAACCTCGCAACTCACGCACAGTCCGGGGACGTGGAAATTCTCGCACCTTATTCACAAACTTGTCACTCTTCCTTATACCACATTCACCCACTACATGCCCAAGAAATTCCACCTCCCTGGACAACCACGTACACTTCTCAAGCTTAATTTCACAGCCAACTTCAATTAACCGCCTCAACACTGCCTCAAGCAACCGCATATGTTCCTCAACAGTCTCGCTCGCAATCAGAATATCATCTATAAAAACAGTCACCTTCTGTCGATTCAAAACCAGCCAATACAACATTCATCGCTCTTTGGAAGGCAGCAGGCGCATTAGCAAGGCCAAAACTTAATCTTTTAAACTGATAATGACAATTTCTACTTGAAAATGCGTAATGGGCCTGCTCCCCTCTGCCAGAGGCATCTGGTAATAGCCCCTAACCAAATCTAACTTTGTAAAAACTTTCATACCATGCATCTTATACACACAGTCAGACACTACATTCATCGGAAAACGTTCTTTAACAGTTACTTCATTCACCTTCCTATAATCTATACACATACGTAAACTTCCATCCGGCTTTCTTACAGGTACAATAGGGCTATTCCAGGCACTCTCACTCCTTTCTATTACACCCATACGCTCTAATTCCTGACACTGCTCCTCTATCTCCTTGGCAATAGGCAGAGAAAAAATGCCTGGGGACGCTGATATATGGGGGTATCATCACTGAGAACTATTTTAGATTCTGGCAGGTCTGACCCCCCACAATCATCGTCACCGAGACTCACAACTCTCCGCTTATCCCATAACATCTTAAGCAATCGTTCCCTTTCGACCTCACTTATACTCTCATCTAACTTAATTCTTCCTTTCAACGTATCGTAATCCCAATCGTTCATTGTTCTTTACTTACCAGCCATTACCTGTCTCGCCTTAACATATCTTCCATCCTCTACATTGGATCAGTGTATACATACATCCCATGCAATCGCCCTCACGTATTCCACGTACTCTCTTCCTCCTAACACTCGGCAACAACCTTAACATACACCTGGGGTTCCTGCATATTCATAACACCATCATATATATACGCACTCGTTTTCACCAAATTTCCTGCTTCCATACCTTCCACTACATATTCATCCTCGTCACTATTTGAAATTCCCAGTCTGGGCTCGGCCATGCAACTTTTACACTAATAACCTCACCTTTCTTACCCGATAACTTTACACTTTCCCTTGCTACCAATGGCACTCCCTTCCACACCTTCGTACTCACTCTGCCGTCTTCCTTTAAATAAAATTCCCCACAAATATTACCTTTAACCTCTATTTCAATCATATTCACACTTGGGATGTACAATCATACCACATTTTTTCAGAAATTTATACCTCAAGCAGTACGTCATATTTCTCATTCACTCCCTCAACACGTAAAAATCATTATCCTCCATCATCAGCCCCCCCAATCATAACATTTTCCCGCAACTTCCCTTGCACAGGCATACGCAAAATTACCAATACCTTTTACTTCACCCTTACATCCCATTAAATTCACAAACCTCTTTTACCTTATCATATGCATTCCTAAAACATTAAATTGACACCACAACCAGTATCAATCAAACCAACCAACTCTACACCATTAGAAATCATTTTCACACTCATGCAATCATGTGCTCTTTCCCCATCACATCTTCATGCAATAAACCCTCACGAAACATGCATCACATTCACTCCCCACACACACGAGGACTCACCCAGCTGAACCCTCTGATTAATTAGTTTCCCCGAACATCCTGGCTGACTTGACCCCTTCTTTCTACAAACCCTAGCTACATGCCCATCTGCACCACATTCAGTACACTTACCCCGCGGCTCCTTGCACATTCTAGCATAATGACCATCCTTACCACAATTACCACAAATTACATTCATACGATTATTACGACATCCACTCGCTATGTGTCCAGTCATACCACACCGATAACACTTAACCACTTTCTCTTTCTTACAGTCGCTAATACGATGCCCTGTCTCTCCACACCCGAAACATGCTCCTAATGCCCATCTACACTCGTTCTTTTTATGTCCTACCTTCCCACACCTATAACACCTCTCTTTCACGGATACCACTACCTAACCTAACTTGCTGCATACTAGCACTTCTATCTCTCCAAACTTGATTTCCCTGTCTAAACCCGTCATTTCTCGGCATAGGTATTCCTACATTACTACACTTCTATCTACTACACTATCAGCTACCCTCATTGGCCCTCTCATAACAGCATCTCTAAAACTACCAAATTCTGGCACATATTCCTCCATTCCAGTTCTTACACTCACAGATTTACTTTCTTTCATACACCTATCCAACTCGTAATCCTCAACTATCTCTAAAATATCATCCCAAGTCAATCTCTCTCTAGTCCACCTCATTTTCTCCTTCCGTTTCAAATTAATAAACT
>NC_090737.1:55137431-55149931 GCF_036898095.1 Palaemon carinicauda
GCGGACTCCTTGAAGGTGAACTGCCGACAGGTACCACTTCTTCTTTTCCGCCAATCGGAAAATGGCCAACATCACCTGGTTGAGAGGTGGTGACCTCGATCCTTGTCGATTCAAGCATCTTACAACTACCTCGCTGTCCATCACCAACCTTATGTGGATCGAGTGACGCGGGGAGACTTTCTTTAAGGTAAGGAGCACTGCCATAGCTTCTAGAAAATTTATGTGAAAGGTCTTGAATAGCTTGGACCAAGTCCCCTGGACTTTTTTCTGATGAGAGTGACCTCCCCATCCCTCCTATGAGGCGTCTGAGTGAATCGTCCCCGACGGGGGAGGTGGCTGAAGAAGAACCGACTTCTTTAGATGTCTGGCTTGGGACCAAGGCCTGAGAAGAGTACGTAGCCGAAGCGGAACTGGTCTTCTCAGATCTCTTCGCGCGTTTGATGCATAACTTCTCCAAACTCCGTTTGCATCCTTTAGCTGTGCTCTTAGCACTGGATCTGTCACCGAAGCAAACTGGAGAGAGCCCAGTCCCCTCTCCTGTTCGCGTCTTGATATCCTTTCGGAATCTAGAAGTCTCTTGACAGAACCCGCTATCTCCTTCCTTTTCTTCGCCGGGATGGAGAAACGGTGTGACAAAAGGTCCCAGTGGATTCCCAGCCACTGGAACTTTTGAGATGGAGAAAGTCGAGACTTTTTTCTGTTGATCTTGAAGCCTAGGTATTCTAGGAACTGGATCACTTGACTGGAAGCTTGCAAGCATCCTGTCTCGGATGCTGCCCACACCAACCAGTCGTCCAGGTAGGCTACTACCTGAATTCCCTTTAGGCGTAATTGTTTGAGAGCTGCGCTCGCAAGCTTCGTGAAAATCCTTGGGGCTATGTTTAGCCCGAATGGCATGGCTCTGAAGGAGTATAGTCTTCGTTGTAGCCTGAACCCTAGGTAGGGGGAGAGTCGACGGCTGATTGGGATGTGCCAATAGGCGTCTGATAAGTCTATAGAGACGGAATATGCCCTCTTGGGCAGTAAGGTCCTTATGTGTTGCAGTGTTAGCATTTTGAATTTGTTTTTCACTATGAACTTGTTGAGTAGCGACAAGTCCAGAATGACTCTGAGCTTTTCTGAGTCTTTCTTGGGAACACAAAACAGCCTCCCTTGGAATTTGATGGACTTCACCTTTCGGATCACATTTTTCTCCAACAGTTCTTGAACGTACTCCTCCAGAACGGGGGTGGAGTGTTGGAAAAACCGAGGGCACGGGGGTGGAGTGCTGTACCAGCTCCAGCCCAGTCCATTCTTGAGTAGGCTGTGGGCCCAGGGATCGAAGGTCCATCGATCCCAAAATTTCAGAAGTCTCCCTCCTACCGGTATCATCTCACTTGGACTGCCGTCCTGAGGTCTTGCCTCCCTGACCACGACCACCCCTGAATCCCCTTCCCCTTGAGGGGCGCCTAGACGAGCCTCTGGCTGCTCCTCTAGGCTTTGCTCGAAAGGAAGAAGACTGCCCTTCGAACGTTGGGGTGAATGCCGTGGACTGTGTCGACACAGCCTGGGGTACCCACTGAAAAGTGGTCGGGGTTTGTGCCACCATCTGGGGCACTGGAGGCAATGGCAATTGCAGTTGCTGTTGCTGTCTAAAGGGCTTGGCTGGCCGAGACGGTAGCCTAGTCCTCATAGTCTTCCTCTTTGGTTGAGGACCCTCATCCAGGGAAGACTTTCTTTTGATAGCCAGGCCCCACTTCTGGAGAAGGTTTCTATTCTCCAAGGCGGCCTTATCAATAACTTCTTTGACCAAATCGGTAGGGAAAAGGTCTTTTCCCCAAATGTTGGAGGAGATTAGTTTCCTTGGCTCGTGCCTCACCGTAGCCGAGGTGAACATGAACTCCCTGCAAGCTCTCCTTGCCTTGACGAAGCCATAAAGGTCCTTCGTCACTGTGGCCAGATGAGTCTTAGCCACCACCATGAACATTTCATGGACCTTGGGGTCACTTGCCATCGTCTCAAGAGTAGTCTGAAGAGACATTGAGGCAGCCAGTCTTTCTTATGTCTCGAACTCTCTTCGCTAAAGAAAGTCAGACAGCTTGGGGAGGTCCTCGCCGAACTGCCGTCCGGCAATATCAGCCTCCAACTTTCCAACTGAGAACGTAAGATGGACGTCCTTCCAGTCTTTGTGGTCCATAGGCAGGGCCAGCGACAAGGGTTTACACTCCTCCAGGGAGGGGCAAGGCTTGCCGGCCTCGACTGCTTTTAGTACAGCCGCAAACCCTTTCTGTAAAAAGGGGAAGGCTCTAGCAGGAGAGGACACAAAGGAAGGGAGCTTCTTGCTCAATGCAGCTACCTTTAGGTTAGAGAAGACCCTCTCTTTCATCGAGGATGAAAGTAGAGCTTGAGCCTTAGCATGGTCCATCACTATGACCTCCTTCGGCTCTGTCTCCTCCTTTGAAGCTGGTTCCTTCCTCAGCCAGACATAACAGTCCGGATATGATGCCTTGCTGGGCCAGAATTCCACCTCCTCTAGGGGAACTGAGCCCAGCTTATCCGAGATGACGATCTTTCCAGTCGTCATCGGCATGTGCTCAGCATACCTCCATGGGTTAGCATCTGAGCACAAGGGAAGGTCTTGCACATTGAGCCTTTTCTGGGGCCCATGTGATTCTGCAAGGCACTGCATCCGCAGTTCCATTGCAGCCGCCTTCTCCTGATTCTCCTTCTGCATTTGTTGGATCATTCCAACAATCGAAGAGACGGCCTGTCCCAGCTCTACTGGGAGACCGGCCGATGTTGAGGGAATAGGCTCCGGCATCTGAACCGGAGTAGCCGACACCTCGTCAACCTCTTCCTCTACAACGTCTGGGGCTTGAACTTCATCCTGGCCTTCTGCCAGGAGGTCTTCCTCCAGACGCTCGTCCACGTCAGACATCCTGTCATCTAACTGGATGTCTTGCATCGCGACTGCGACTTCAGCATCCACCTGGGTCTGAACTTGGGGGATCTCCTCTTGAGGCTGGGGAATCACTGCATCAGCTGATGCCTTAGGAAAAAGATACACCCTCATCTTCTCACTTGGAAGATAAGGGCCAGAGGTGTTCTTTTGGAAGCCCCTTACACAGGTACGAAGCTTCTCCCTTGCTATATCCCTTGATTCCGCCGTCCTAGGGGAATCAAAGGCCTCAGTAATCAGGTTAGTGCACACAGTACATACCTGAGGGTCCCAATACTGGAGATCAACCTTGGAGACAGCGCATGCTGCGTGTCTCCTACAAAACTCATGTCCGCAGAGGTTCTTGCTGCAGACGTTGCAGAAAAAACTTCCGCACTTCGGAGGGTCCTCCTGTAAAGAGAAGAAATTTCCATGAGTATCAAGTGAACTATGTATCACTGGATATGCATAGTATAGCATAACAATTCAGAAAGGAAAGACACACACTTGTGTTTCCCTCACAACCCATTGTTGCAGCCTTCCAGATAATAAAATCAAATGGTTAATCTCTTCTAGAATAACCAATGCAAAGTTTCCAGAGGAAACAGGTGGAGCTCACACCTAAGCAATGATTTTAAAATCCTGGATAATAGACAGGAAAGAACTCACTTTCCTATCTGTAGGGCAACAGCAAAGGGCTGTGCAAGAAAACACAAAAGTGTTAGAACACACAGTGCTGTACCAAAACCCATACTATAGTTTTCTTCTTACAGTATATGTTTTACTGAAGAATACTGGTACAGTATAGGAGGTTATGTGCCGGCCGGCACTTGCCGGCCGGCACTTGCCGGCCGGCACACACCATAACTAGCTTTAAAGTATACTACTTAACAGCTATAAGGCGGCAGAACGCTGGTTCAAATGCATGTGCCGGCCGGCAGTAACTGCCAGCCGGCAACATCCAATGTCGGCCGGCAATGACTACCGGACGGCAACTACACAAGGTAGTACCGGGCTGCCGCCACACTCTTGGTGACCGGCAGACAAGGGCTGACATTAGCCGGCCGGCAAAGGTACAGGACCGATGCCACCCGGCAGCAAAAGAATCAGAGGACTACAACCGCCCGGCTGCCGGCCTCATAGGCCGGCAGCCGGGTCAGGTACAGCACTAGAAGAAAAACAGAATGGATGCCGGGATGAGAGTGTACACTACCTCCAAGCCCGGCAATCCGAAAGAGCGCATATAAGGAAGGGGAGAATCTAATTCAGGCTTCCTGACCAATGCCGTCTGACTCTGCAGGCCGGCATGGATGAGGGACCAAGGAAGGTCTGGGCAGCACTCAAAACAGAAGACCCTTGCCGGCCGGCAGCTCTGCCGGCCGGCAAGGGACTGAGTCAATTCCACATCCTAACCTATTCTAGGTCCAGATGTAGAATGACGTACAGTAGTGTAATGGCTAGGCCATTACGGAGATAGAGCGGGAAGGGACAAAAGAGGGTCCTACCAACCTTGCTTTAGTGACGGATCACCCGCAGCCAAGAAACTCATCTTAGCCTAAGGGAGATCCAAGGGGGGAGGCCAGCAATACTTGCCAGCTCCCAGAGCACCAAAGCAAGGAAGGTGTTGCTACTCCCAGGGAAAGAAACTTATCCTCCCCCGAGAACAGCAACAAGGACTAGTCTGGTAGATCACAAAAGAAGGAATCATCTCGTACAGAAACCTTTGGTAGTGACCTAAGGAGGCTAAGCCACCTATGTCTGTGTCAGGCCAGCGAGGGAGACTCTACCCCAAGCCAGACAAGCACAGACTCAGACTAAAAAACTCTGTTGTTCTGTCCCTCTTTGAACCAGACTTACTGGAACAGGAAGGTACAGTAACACCCCAGTATAGTTTTATCGAAATTTAATTCAGATAAACCACTTAGGGATAAGCCAAAGGCTTAAACAGAGGGAAAGGGATTGCATACCTTCTCCGAAGAAAAGAAAGCAACCGGGGAGTATGAGAAAGTATACTAAGGCTCCATAAGCAACTTAGCCTAGGCACCAAGAGAATCGATTACCTAAATCACCGAAACTCACTCGTATACTATCTTGGAAATATTCCACATAATCTTAAATGTATAAAACATAGCCTAAAGCTTCAATAAAATTTTAATTCACTCGGAAAAACCAAAATCATGCATGAAGTACTAGGACCAAACGACTAGGCTACATGGCCTAGCGTAGGCCAGAATGGCGAGTACTTCGCCAAAATAATACTAAGCACGAAAGGAAATCCTATGTAATGCTAGATAGCTAAAACTTATTAAAGCAAAACAACCGGGAATGTCGCTCTGACTAACTAAACTTATACCTAGCGAGCGACAGCGTCCATGACGCCTCCGGTAGGCTACGGCTCTTGTAACAAAGATTAAACCTATTAATCACTTAAAAATTTACCAAGAGCCTACATTTATACATAAAAGACATGGTACTCAACTTATCAGAGGCCGACGAAGTTGGAGAAGCCATGAAAAGCAGAATAAATCCAAGATTTGTGAGAAACACAGGAAAAAAAACACCGAGTTGTTAAGCTACGCAAAAAGGAATACAGATGGCGCCAGGATTGGCGCCAGGCACGCTTACCAAACGGGAGATAGGGAGCCTTGGGAGCGGCTCCCCCTTTTTCTTCCCCGAATTTGTTTCTTGCCAATTGCCCCCTGCGATACGAAATCTCTGTTCGGGGTGCAGATTGCCATGTGGCGTGTCAAGAATACGTCCTCTGATATGTCGCGATATCCCTTTCACGAGGGATATTCGCTCCAGGAGTTAGAATTCTGGTACCTTAAGGTAAATTCTCTGGGAATATCGCCATAGTTGTAATATACCCTAGGAAGCTACCCTATAGGAACTTCCATCAGGACGACATGGCTTGAGCCCAAAAAGGGACATTTATTTTTAGATAATTAGGTATTTTATCATCCACTTTCTCGTTTACGGGATCAACTGTAGAAATTAGGGTTTAACTACTACCTTGAGAGGCTGAAGATCTGGTATGGATATTGCTTGAACAATCTGAAATAGAGCTTCAGGAATACCAATGTATTTTTGGCTTTTCAAGTGCCCATCTATCTGGAGTAATTCATCACCTCCAAAGACCCATATCCAGACCCCCGAAATTATGTACACTTAGCCACCTGATGACTTAGAAAAGGATGCTGTAATTGGGGAATTTATAATACAGAGTTAAACCTATTTGAATCAAGTCTATCACTCGTGTGTCACCCGATCATACATAGCAACGGCATTTCTCTTTTTTGTATTTGTTATCCTTTGTATCTTCGCACTCCCCTCGCACTAACAGAAACTTGTATTATAATGTCTGCATATTTCATTGTTACCTTTTAACAGAACCGGTTATCGGTCAGACAAGATATAGTATGTTTGTATTCTGTGACCTTCTTGCCGGGACCTAGTGTGTATATATGCCAAATGTGTCTCCAATAAAGTACTCAGTTGTGTTCATCTGGCCTTTGGCTCACAACCTCTCTTGGCTCATTACATTGGTGACCCCAGGGGTCGACTCGCTCCCCCTCTCCTCCCTCCCTTTAATTTTTACTATGATGGACTCCACGGAAGTTGACGCCACACCATTCAAATTTTCGTCGTTCGCCAGCTAAGAGGTGTTTGCTTGGCTTCAGCACGCAGAAGTCCAGTTCTGCATCAAGGGCATGACTCGCTCAACCGCCAAAGCAGATTATGTTCTAGTGGCGATAACCGAGAATACCTTCCCATAAATCTCCGACTGGAGAAAGCGTATGACGTCCTCAAAACATACCTTCTGCAGCAGTGCGCGCCGTCGTCAGCCGCCTGTATAGCGAACCTTTTTCAGCTCTCGCCACAACCGTTGGGGGACCAAAGCTTTGCTCTCCCTCAGGGAAATGACCAGTTTTGCTTGCCTGCAACCTGTCGCAGACGGCTCTCCTCGTGAGGTGAACTTACTTCGTGCCCTTTGGGTACGCCGTTTACCCGAACCTGTACGCGCTGCCATATGCAATGTCGATAGCTTACCCATACAGGACTTGATGACCAAAGCTGACGCCCCATATGGACAGACACTTCACGACCTGCAAGACCTCCATCAACACCTCCACTCCTGACGAAGAGGACACCTATTCAACGTCAATGGAAGCTGACATGAATGCCGGAGGACACACACGCCTACCCAGTGACGTACCAGAGCGGCGACAAAGCCACCCATCACCCACCACTCGCTCGCGCCTAAACCAACGACTTCTACAGCCAATTACTGCCACCCATTGGCCGCAGTTTTCCTACTACCACTACATATTCGGGGCTGCAGCAAAGAAATGTGCCAAGGATTGTCAGTGCCCAAAAAACCTGTAAGTAGGCCATCACTCGTGGCGGTGGCCTACCATGTTTCTAATCTTTTATTTTTACATGGTGCAGAAACGGGCCTTCGATTTTTGGTAGACATTTGTGCTTGTCATTCTCTTTTCTCAAGGAAACTCTTCAGGACACGAAGTAGTCTGTCTAAGTCTGCCGACATCCGACTGGTAGCTGCCAACGGATTTGCGATACCCTCTATGGTTACAAGAACCTCCCATTATCGTTTGGAAGAGGCAAATTTAATTGGAAGTTTCTCGTTGCTGATGTCACATTGCCAATCTTCGGTGAGGATTTCCTCTCTCATTTCAACCTTCTGGTCGATGTTGCCCACCGACGATTGGTCAACACAGACTTATCGACACCTCTTCAACCCGCCCACGTCAACCTCGCTCTCCACATCAGGGTACCCACAGAGACCTATGCCCACCTCCTCACGTCGTGCCCGGAAGTTTTCCGTCCAGAACTTCGCCAAACGCCCACGGCTCCTGCCAAACACGGTATTTATCACCATATCAAGACGACGGGACCCCCAGTGTTCACCAAATTCAGTCGTCTGGCATCAGATCGATTGACAGCCGCCAAATAGACGTTCGCCGAAATGGATGAAACGGGCCATTGCCAAAAGGCCTCCAGTCCATAGTCGTCACACTTACACATCATCCTGAAGAAAGACGGCTCCCACCGTCTGTGTGGGGATTACAGACACCTGAACATGCAAACAGAACCAGATTACTAACCCCTCCCTAACATCGCCGACGGGACCTCCTGCCGGCACAAAGCCAAGGTTTTCTCCATGCTTGACCTCCTGAAGGTGTATTATCAGGTGCCTATGAACCCAGAAGACATCCCTAAGATCACCATCACCACTCCCTTCAGTACACACACCGTCAATTACTCCTGTTTTGGCCTCGTAATACTGGGGCCACTTTTCAACGTCTCATGGATGGATTCTTAGGGGACCTTCCCTTTTGTGTATGTTACGTGGACGACTTACTTGTGTTCTCTTCCTCAAAAGAGGAACACCTCCGTCATCTATACATCATGCTCGAGCGCCTGCAGCAAAACAGCCTTGTAGTCCGGTACGAAATATGTACCTTTGGCGCCAACGAAGTGTTGTACTTAGAACACCGCATTACTCCTGAAGGAGACCACACCCTCCCTCAGAGGGTAGCAGCCGTTCAGAACTTCCCCACGTCCTCGACCGTTAAAGCACTGCAGGAATTCTTGGGCATGATCAACTATTATCACCGTTTTCTACCAGCCATTGCCCCCACTCTTGCTCCCCTCTACGCCTCCCTCAAGGGCAAGCCGAAAGACCTGAAGTGGGGTCCCCTTCCAGAAGCGGCCTTCTGCAACGCAAAGAATGCCCTATCGACTGCTGCTGCTCTCACCTTTCCCATCCCACATGCCCCTCTCCTCTCCACTGATGCCAGCGATGTCGCTATTGGTACAGTACTCGAATAGGTGGTCAACGGTTCGGACAGCGCATTGGCCTTCTTCATCAGAAACCTGTCCAAGGTAGAATTTGGTTATTCTACCTTCGATCGCGAATTGCTGGTAGTGCATTTCGCTGTCCGTCACTTTCGCCATTTCTTAGAAGGTACGCCCTCTGTCATAGGCACAGACCAAATGCCTCTGGTGCTTGCCTTCACTCTACAGTCTGACGCCTGGTCCGCCCATCAAGACCGACATCTCTCCGCCGTGGCTGAATACAACTGAATCCTTCAACACGTCTATGGGAAAATAAATCCCGTTGCAGATGCCCTGTCAAGAAACACGTTGGCTGCCGTTTAACTGTGATTTGATTACAATGCCTTGGCTGAAGCCCAATGACAGGATCCAGGGTATCAAGCATGTAGGACATCCTGCACATTTCTCTGTTGGGAAGACGTCCCCCTCGACGACTCCAACACCACCGTCCTCTATTACATCAGTACTGGTAGACACCAACCGTTGATTCCTGCTCCCATGCGCCGACAGGTGTTTGATTTCATTCACGCCCTTTCACATTCCTCGCTCCATTCAACTGCACAGCTGCTGAAGAAGAAGTTCATTTGGCACGCCATTACTAAGGAGCCTAAGGATTGGGTCCGTGCCTCTACTTCTTGCCAAACTTCCAAAGTACATCAACACACAGATTCAGGAGTGGCCACCTTTTCTCAACCTTAGCGTCGTTTAGCCCACATTCACGTCATTGTTCTAGGCCCCCTACCCACATAGCAAGGACATCGTTACCTGTTTACCGTCATCGACCCCTCCATACGTTGGCTTGAAGCCATTCCCATGGAAACTGCAACGTCCGCCTCATGTACATCTGCCTTACTCTTAGGATGAATAGGAAGATTTTGTATCCCTGAGCATATTCCTTCTGACAGGGGTACCACTTTCACCTCTCAATTGTGGACATCCTTAGTGAATCTCCTGGGCATCCCCCTACATCAGACAACTACCTACAATCCCGCCGTCAATGGAATGGTTGAACGTTTTCATCGCACCTTCAAAGCAGCTTTGATGTACCTCTGCAAGGACTCCAACTGGTTTACTCAGCTTCCCTGGGTCCTCCTGGGACTTAGGACTACTCCTAAAGAGACCCTGGACATCTCGGCAGCTGAAATGCTATATGGCAACCCGTTGGTCGTCCCTGCAGAATTTTTTCCTTCTACAACCTCCTCCGACGATCTGCAGCGCATATGTCACGTCGTGGGAAAATTTACTCCATGCCGCCAGACTTATAAGCCCCCACCGAAGCAACACATAACGACAGACTTGCACTCTACAAAGCAGGTATTCCTACGCAATGATACTAGTAAGCCACCGCTAACACCCCCCCCCCCCCCCCCCCCCCCCCTTGCACGGCCCTTTCCTTGTGATCCGACGCAAGCCGAAAGCATTCCTACTAAACATTCGTGGTAAAGAAGACAGAGGCTCCATTGATTGTCTAAAACCTACTTATCTCCCGCCAGATGACCCGCCTACAGTTCGCCTCTCTAGATCAGGGCACCCTATTTAATAAGTACAGTATGTCATTTTTAGGAGAGGGGGGAGCCATGTACCACTCATGTGTCACACAAGCGTACATAGTAACGACATTCCTCTCTTTTGTATATATTATCCTTTGTATCTTCGCTCTCCCCTCACACTGACAGCAACTTGTATCATCATGTCTGCCTATTTCATTGTTAGCTGTTAAGAGAATCAGTTGCCGGTTGGACAAGAAATAGCATGTTTGTATTTTGTGACCTTCTTACCGGGACCTAGTGTGTATACAGTATATACCCGATGTGTCTCTAATAAAGTACTCAGTTGCATTCATTTTGCCTTTGGTTCGCAACCTCTCTTGGCTCGTCACACAAGATTATAAGAACATTGTGCAGGAAACTCATAAGAATTCAACGTGATCTCTAAGCTCTGTAATTTTCTCGAGATAAAGCTACTGGCATTTATATAATCATTCATAATTTACAATCATGGTATTAGCGAGGGAAATTATTTTTTACTAATTTATTTTCATATGTATATTTTCAGGCTAATTTGAGAATAAATTTTGGGAAATGAAGTATATCATATTTTTTTTTAATAAAATTTAGGAAAATTACGTCATTCTGAACCTGAACAGCTTTATTTATGATTTATGTAAAAAACAAATTCATTAAAAGATTTGTCAGAATAAAATATGCAACTTATATTTGACTCTATTAACTGCATGGTGATGTGTTCAAAGTGTTTTGCCGTCATCAGTATTTACTGTATTCATCACTGATTATGAAAAGTTGTTACTTAACTATCGTTACTATTCAAACATCCAAAAACAGCATCCACTTTAGTTTACTGCTGCTATCTTTTACAAATCAACTAATATTCAATTAGTTTAGCAACATTTGCTAGATCATTAATACTTTTCAAATGAGATTTAGACAATGATACAATATCTTAAAAGCTGTATCAAGAATCCTCATCCAACTTATCTCCATATCAACTAAAACTGAAATGACTTCCCAATTTCCTCGGTGTTGGACTGGTCGTGACGGGATTAGGGAAGGGAAGCTCTTTCCACGACCCTTCCCTTGAAAGTGTCTAATGAGACCCTACCTCGAAAAAAGAATAGTAAGTAAAAAGTGCTGATATATATATATATATATATATATGTATATATATATATATATATATATTTATATTTATATATATACATATATATATATATATATATATAAGTGTGTGTCTGTATATATATATATGCGTGTCTGTGAGATTTATGTATATATATATATATATATATTTATATATATATATATATATATGTCTGTATATATATATATATATATATACATATATATATGTATATAAATATATATATATATATATATGAGTTTTTTTTGCCAACCTATACAAAAAAACTTTTGGTTGATCAGCACCATCTATTAGCGACACGCCCAACTAATCAGTTATAAGAACTTTCCGGGATTTGTCATTCCGTAGGGTATATATGATAAATAAATTGTCATTCAATAACTGGTCTATTATTATTCATTCAGTGATTTTTCAAATGTTGATATATAATCCTTTTAATCATAGACTACCTATGTTCTTTTATTTATCATACTTATATAGCATGTTTTTTGTTCATTTGCTTTCACATAAGCCGAGGATCCTCTTCCTTTACACAAAATTTAATACGTATATTTAATATTTATTATCATTGTTATTAAACACCCGTGTGCACATATCACTTTTACAATATTGCTAATCTTAAGACTTTATACACATCTTCAAACTTAAAGGTTAAGTTAGGGTGTGCACTCAACGAATATATAATATCGCAATATAACTTACAGAATATGTGAAAGACAGACATCCGAAATAGGACCTGTCTAAGACTAAACTATAGGTCAGGAGATTAGTGATGGGTTGTCTAATATTGTCTTAATATTATCTTAGGCGTGTTGAGAGTCACATATTTCTCAAACCATATAGATATTTGATAAAAAAAAAAAACTTTTTTTTTCTTTTCCATTTAATAGGATTTTTTTCATTTTGATAACTGGCAACTGAACAATACACCAGCGCCATCTGTTGCCAAAGAGCCCTACTAAAGCGAGCAAATGCTCACAGAAATCTGAGCAACGTTCCTTTTTCTGTTCGAGACGTCAAATGGTAGCACAAAATTAAATATGGTAACTTGATTTCCATACTTGTA
>NC_090737.1:55154931-55172431 GCF_036898095.1 Palaemon carinicauda
TATTTAATCCTTGTTCAATGATATAATCAACACCAGTCTATGGTAAATTTCGGGAGACACTTACCCACTACATTTGCTGAAATTTATATTTTTCTCGGGTAAAATACGAGAAAATAATATATTTCTTGTGTAAATACACAATATGAAAAAAATTAGGAAATTACGGTGACTAGGGAATTTTTCTAATCTATTTGTCGATTTGTACAGCATCACTAAGAGGAGATCTCCTTACTTTCATATGTTTTTTTTCTTTTCTTTTTCCAAGGCAATTTAATTCGTCCCCATTGCGCACTGTAACAATTTACAACTGAATATGCCATAACTCCACTCACTGAGGTCAGTGCTCTAAAGAAAATGAGGTAAAATCTCTAAATGCATTACTATTGGCTATCAGATCTTGGTGGGGACTTCGGTAGATGATTACTTTCTCCATGACTTGTATACGAAATCGTGATAATTTCTAATGTTTTTTCCCCTAGTTTTACCATCTTAATTTTGAATTGGCCAATCAGATTCCAGAAATATTTCACTCGATAGATGTTGGTATAAATGTTGAAAAGCACGTTGGCCAACACAGACCCCTGTGGGAGAGTTTTTTTTTTATTCATTTATTTATTTATTTATTTATTTTTGGACATATGCTTTTCTTACCATCCATTTTAACAAATAAAAGGTTTTTTACTCAGCAGTTACTGGATAATGTTACAGAACACAATACTCTTTTAAAACTTTTTGTACTCAAACCTTTTACCGTTTTCTGCAATTGTTCCATTGATTCACTAAATAGGACTATGCCACTTGCAGGTCTTAAGCTTTTAATTCATTCCAATTAATATCAATTTCTGCTTTTTTCCAATCTTTATTTCTGAAAACTATCAATAATTTAGGAGAGAGGGGTCCCCTATTTGACTCCTCTCTAAATCGGAATATCCCTTCTATAATTATGCCGTACTTCTGTATAGATATTTTCAAGTGTTAAGATATAAAATGCATCAAATTCCTTATCTCTGAAGTGATCTCATTACTACTAACATTATGACAGGATCAAAAGCTTTTTCGCATGCTACAAAGGCCTTACATAGTGTTTTACCGTAGTTTTCTTTTTTTTTTCCATTTACTCTTTAGTTGAATGAATATGGAAAATTGTTGAATACCTACTTATGAAATCTGCTTGCTCTCTTCGTCGGTTAAAGTCAAGCTGTTTCTATATTCGTCGTAATAATATTTTTTTTTTATAAATATTTTACACATCACCTTGGGTAGACTTTTCAGGTGGAAATTTCACAGTTCTACTGTCTCCCTTTTGTGAATTAATATAGTGATAAAATATTTTATAGTTATATGTATTCAGAATCTTTGCAAGCATCAATATATATATATATATATATATATGTGTGTGTGTGTGTGTGTGTGTGTTTCGACAATATGAGAGTAAGAAAAAGAGAACCCTGGCATTCTTGTAGGTACATGATATGAGAAATTAGATGAGAAGAGAGTGAGGGTTACTAAGAAAAGCTTACTGAATCTCTTGCCCCTCACATGTGGTAGGAGGATCTTATTGAATCCAGGTTGCTCTTCAACAGCTATTCCTCCATCTCTCATTATGCTCCGCAACTACGACCTTAGCTACTCCAGTTGAAGTAATCTAAACTCCTCCGGATACTTTTAGGTTAGCGGCTCTTTTCATCCTTGGTTGTGTAGGAAGATAACCATTGTACTACTTCGTCATGATACTTTGACTTTGAATATATCATTATTATTATTATTACTATTATTTGCTAAGCTTCAACCCTAATTGAAAAAGCTTGATGCTATAAGCTTAAGGGATCCAACAGGGGAAAATAGGCCAGCGAGGAAAATAAGTAAGAAAATATTTAAACTAAAAGAGAATTAATGAATATTGAATATAATATATCTTAGAATTAGTAACAACGTTAGAATTGATATGTCATGTACAAACTACAAGGAGAGAATTTTGTTAGTATGTTCAACATAAAAACATTTCTTGCAATGTTGAACTTCTGTAATTCACCGATTCTCCTGCCACAAAAAAGAGCATTTTTATGAGGAAGATATAACTGTTAGAATTAGCTGCATAACTTGAACTATGTAGGTTTTAGGTTAGCCAAGGCACCAGCCACCCGTTGGTATACTACCGCTTGAGTGTTATTGGTCATTCGACTGATCTCACTCTCTGGTTGCGGCTAATTTTCCTTTGCCTTAAAAAAAAAAAAACTGAGAATTGTGGTCTATCCTTCATACATTTTCCTCTTTTCTCATACACTAGACAACACTGAGATCACCAAAAATCTATTTTTCATCCATGAGGGTAATTCCTGCACTATGATGGTTTAGTTGCTAATTTCTTTTTGCTAAGTGTAGAAGAAACATTACAGCTATGGTAACCAGCTCTTATAGGAGAAGGGCACTCTAAACTCAAACCATTGTTCTCTAGTCTTGGGGTAGTGTCATAGCTTCTATTTTATGGTCTTCCACTGTCTTGTGTTAGAGTTTTCTTGCTACAGGGTACACTCAGGTACACTATTCTATCTTATTTTTTCCTCTTTTTTTGGGTGGGGGGAGGGGATATTGTGTGTTGCGCAGGCCTGATAGAATGGCCATGGATGCCTCGTGGTTTATTAAGAGGTTGTCTTAGGCTTATCTGTTTCTTTATCTTTTCAAAAGCATCCTGTTTTTACTACTGATCGCCATTGCTATTGCTAAAGAACTTAGAACTTTACCTCTGAATCAAGATGCAAGCAAATCTTAAGTGGAGCTACTCACAGATCTGATAACTGTTTGGACCTCATATACACGCAATCCCCTTGCGTTATTACAAAGAAGGTTGGTTCATTAGTTGGGACAACTGATCATGCCTTCATTTCATTAATAGTGAAGACTAAGCAGCCTGTCACGGATATGTGATACTCATGTAAGATTTATATAAAATATCAAGCGGACTGTTAAGTCATTTTGAGAGACCTTTTGGGCTTCAATTAGTCCTAAATGTATATTAGTCTTAAGCCTGCTGTTCCTTCGAATGATAATCTAGTCAACATGATTGATAGGTGTATCGCTTCTCTTGTGCTTAGGTACCAAGTGAAAGACAAACTCGGTTCAATGTTGAATGCAAACGTGCTTATTTGGAAAGAAAGGAGGCCTGTTATTTTTGGAATAGTATCAGATCAGATTTGATTTGGAATAACTATACTCAGCTTAGAGCTTTTGCTCAGAGGAATTATGCTAAAAAAAAAAGAAAAAAAAAAAAAAAACAATGGAATAACTATTCATAAAAAGAAACCCTCCCTGGTACCACCCAGGAACACAAGTGATTGGCTACCCTTAAATGTGCACTTTTTGGTATATATTTAACAGTTCATCCTTTACTTAAACCACATGGCTCTGTCATTCCTTGTCCATGATAAATAGTAACACTTTTTGATTATGTGTTTGACAGTAAGCACAGTAATTAGAAACTTGATCTTCCTCATTGTTGCTTTCCTGAGGTTTAACAAAAGAGTTTAGCTTTTTGATCAAGTGGAATTAAAGATCTCTCAATGGACCTCAATGCTTATGGAATTGTAGACCCAAATGGTCTCTTTCATTTTTTTTTTTTTTTTTTATAAAGACTGCAGATTTCTTAGCTCCAAAGTTATCTGTTATTTTGTGTAAGTTAGCAGGGAGGGTTTTTTTTAGCACTTGTTGAAGCATTGTCAATGTTACTCGATTATGTAAATGCGTTTGTGGTAACTCAAGTCCGGCTGATTACCGCTCAATTTCCTTACCTACACAACTATTTATAGTTTTTGAAGAGCTTTTGGCAAAACGTCTGAATAGATTTGCTGAAGGTAATCTAATCCTTAGTTTTATGATTATTTGACTTTCATGAATGCTTAAGAGCATGGGATGCCTTTCTTACAATCTGCAATGTTGTCCAGAAATCACTTGATTGTGGTCAGGATGTTCATATGATTGTCCTTAAGTTTAGTGCTATCTTTGATCATATTAATTATGAGACCTTTGTTTTCTAACTCAAACAGTAAGGATTTGGTGGGTCTTATCTTAACATCATTATTAAACTTTTAAGTAATAGATCACAAAGAGTTGTGTTGAGGGGCACTATAGTGAGAATAGGAATGTGATATCTGATGTTCCTCAGGGCAGTTTTTTTGGCCAATTACATTTTGTAGTACATACACATGACATATGATTTCCCTTATAAAACAAACTCATTGTATATGCAGATAATGCTATTTTCTTCGCATCATATCAATTTCCTGCACGTCTATAATAAGTTACTGGAGTTTATAATAGGGATCTAGCTAAAATTATTGTATTGGGCAAAACTCAAAGTATGATTGTAAGTATGTTAAGAACAGTGGTTCTTGAGCATCAAGATTTCAACATTAATAATGTTGCTTGAAATTTGTATGACTTTTAAAATTTTAGGTGTGATTCTCGACAGAAAATATTCTTTTGAGAAACACAATATGTCTGTCTTCTCTTCAATAGCACACAAGAAATTTGCTCATTGATAAAGTCTTGTAAGATTTAAAGTGATCAATCCATTTGAAAAGTCTTGATTAGAGTACTATTCTCCTTTTTGGTTTTCAGCTGCTGATATTTCCTCTTAATTTGTCGTACAGTAACTTAAGTTCTATTAGATTTTTTTTTCTTGATTTAGAAATTAAACTCTGTGGCTGCCGTTTGATTAGCTCGTAATGCGTTTTGCACAAGACTTTTAATAATTCTGAACAATATTTACATTCTTCCTGAATAGTACCATCCTGCTCGTAATATTAAGTATGCGGTTAAACCTAATAGTCTTGCCTTCTCCATCAAAAGTCTGAATACTAAGCAGTATTGTAGGAGTTTTATTCCAGTTGCGAAATGATCTTCTAAACGGGTATTTTAATTGCATGAAGTTAACTTTCAGGAATTTTTGGGGGGGATATGTGAATTGATGTCGTCTAAAATTCTAGAAGATTTAATTTTTCAATCTCAAATGATTTATTATTCATGAAAAAGTTCTTAAGTCGAAAAGAGAATATAAAATATGCCTTATTACCTTATATCTGTATGTGTCTCGATATTTTATCGTATTTCCAAACGCCGATAGAAGTATTAATCTTATCTCCGTCGTCAGTGGCTAAATTTTTGTCTGCTGAGGAAAATACATGATGAAGATTTTCTTTATCAACTCCTATGGGTTAAAAGTAAACAAGAATGGATAAAAAAGTAATATCCTATTTAGCTTCTGGTGGCTAGATATTCTCTCTTCTGTATCCTTGTGAAGAACAAACACAAACTCAAATGTTTTGTGAATAATAAAGACCTAAGACTGGAAATGAAAGCGGTTGAAAAAAAGCACAAAAGTAAATCTTCTAACCAAAAACTTTACCGAAGATATTCACCATTCTGTTTTCTATGAAAATTAAGATGTTTCCAGCCTTCCCTTATTCTGCCATTCTTTAAATCTGCGAACAAATATTTGCATTTACTTTTTTTCTTTTTGTTATGATTGCAGATAACTTTCTCTTTTGTCGTTGAAACGTAAAACTAGTTTAAACGGGAATTAATAATCAAATGAAATAATCGTATTTCAAGAAAAGAAAGAAGAAGAATTCTCCAGAGAGGGATTAACTGTTATATTAGTAATATTAGATATTTTAAATAAGCTTACTGGCATGAGTATATCTGTTGCCTTTATGAACGTAAAGCATATCTGATGTAGGGAAATAGGGTATGACATTATGAATCGGTACACATGAACTCATATGTATATATATATATATATATATATATGTATGTATATATATGCATATAATGTATATATATATATACATATATATGTATATATATGTATATATATATACATATATATATTTATATATATATATATATATATATGTATATATGTATATATATATATATATATATATATATGTATATGTATATATATATATATATATATATATGTATATATAAGTATATGTATATATATATATATATATATATATTTATTTATATATAAATAAAAAAAATTAAGGAATGTCCAAGTTTTTATATCTGACCGGTATGGATATTAAAAGTTCCTTCTCATGTATTAATTTAGCTCTTTCCTGATTTCTTAGTTTACATCATAACGATTAAGTGGATAAGTGAGAGAGAGAGAGAGAGAGAGAGAGAGAGAGAGAGAGAGAGAGAGAGAGAGTACCACTCCATTCCCGCTTAAGCCACTATAGTTAGATTTCTTTCCATAATTGGAAGTTATCGTAGATTCTAGCTAAGTGTCCTGATAACCCCATCATGACTCCTACACATCAATGGCTCTATGCTGCAGTTACTTTTGCTTCACACACTTCAACTAAAGATGAAGTTAGCAAACTCAGCCTAACTCTGCTGAATGCCTCGTGATGTTATGGCTTCTTTTCGATATGGAAGTTGTTTTCTTATGGATGAAAATTGTAAATTTTTTGCAAATGGAATGATTCTCTGAGAAATAAATTTTCTGAGATATCTAGAAAAGAATTAATACTACTAATGAAGAGTTGTTGTTACCAACAGAAAAAAATACAAAACACCGATCATGTTAATTATTTTTAACATATTTTTAGTTTTTATTTAAAAAGTGGTTACAAATGAGGTCATACCTTGAATGATTATGTTATTTCTAAATTTCTATAAGGGAGGTGGTGTCCATGAATCTAACTCGATATGTTTTTGTATAAGACAAAGACACTTATATTATTTATCTTATGATGTAAATTTATCGTCTTCTATATTTTTGAGCCACTGAAATCCAATATTTGAATGAGTTCAAATTGTAACCTCCCAACGGCAGATTAGAGAAATCCAATCCTCCATTTGTCTCAAAAGAACAGTTTGGAAAGAGGTCCTACAAAACATTATTTACTATCTAAAGAAAATCTTTAATTACCAATAAAAAGAATTCAAGAACATTTCTTTAAGCTAATTCATTCAATAGATAGAAAATAAATTTATTGTGCTTACATAAGCCGAAGATAAATGAACTCCAACACGCGTTCATGAGTCCCCTTTGAGGGAAGAAAATATGAAAACAGAATTTTTTCCTATATCAGGTTGGAGGTTTTTGAGACCAACATACTCGAATTTTGAAGAAACCGGTTAACATTTAGAATATGTCGATTAAATAAATTTTGAGAGTGCATACATACATAATTAGGACAATGGTAAATATATAAAAAATACTTCCAACGCAGATTGACACATTACAATTTTTTCTTTTTTTGTTTAGTTAATATAAAACTACAAATAATCTCAAGCAAAAGTAATTATTGAAACACTTTCAAAGAATATGCCGACTTTAGATATGTTTACGCTGTCACTTGTAAAATCAATTGCCATGGAAAATATAGGTCACCTGCTATTCATTTCCTCACTGATATATAGCTGACAATAATTGATAGCTATTAATTACTACATGTAATGCTATCATTTAAAGGTGTTGAGTTTTTACTGAAGTTTTTTCTCCCCCGAATACCAATAAAAAGTGATATAAGAACAAATATCATGAATTGATGTCTTTTATGTAAGAGTACAGTTGGCCACTTAATGGTAGGTAGTAGGTTAGCCAGGGCACCAGCCACCCATTGAGATACTACCGCCAGAGAGTTATTGGATCCTTTGACTGGCCAGACAGTAATACATTGGATCCCTCTCTCTGGTTACGGCTGATTTTTTCTTTCCCTACACATACACTGGATAGTCTGGCCTCTTCTTTACACATTCTCGTCTTTCCTCATATACATAACACCACTGAAATTACCTAACACTTCTTCTTCGACCAAGGGGCTAATTACTTTACTGTAATTGACAGTTGCTACTTTTCTCTTGGTAAGGGTAGAAGAGACTCTTTAGCAATGGTAAGCAGCTCTTCTAGGAGAAGGACACTCCAGAATCAAACCATTGTCCTCTAGTCTTGGGTAGTGCCGTAGCCTCTTTACCATGGTCTTCCACTGTCTTGGATTAATGTTCTCTTGCTTGAAGCTACACTCGAGCACAATATTCGATCATATATTTTTTTATGATTTTTCATTTTTTTATATATATTTTGTTCTTCCTATTTTTTTTTTCTTTTAACGGTGTGTTGGTCAGGCTTAATAGAAAGGCCATGGATGCCTGTTGATTTATCCAGTGGTTATCTTTTCCGTATTTGATTCTTTTACTTTTCAAAAGCATCCTTACTGTCCTCCCTTCAGTTATAGTGGCTATCCTGGAGGGTATTTAGCCTTGCAGGGTGCATCGGCTCCTACGTGTTGACCAGTTTTTCCCACCTTTTTTGTATGGTCTATTGGTTTGATCAATCACTTTATCTATATTTCTGTACATATTGTCCTTGTTATCATTCTTGTTGATTAGGGTTTCAAGCATTATGTATCTTTTTTATTACCATTAATTCTTATCCTCTCTGAAATAATTGAGCAAAATCTGGGACCTAGATTTCATTAATGCACTCTACTGTATTGCAATATTCGTGGTCTTCATGCAAATATTCGAGACCTTACAGTTACACCCAGACAGTATGATATTCTTTTGTGCTCTGAAACTTTGATTTCTAATATGAGGCACTCAACTGAGCTCCTTATAACTGGTTTTAAGAAGCCAATAATGTTGAAACGCGATGCCATCCATAGTGCCATGGGAATGGCGTTGTATATTAGGACTGAGTACCTTGCTTCTCAAAAGTCCTGCTATGAATGTGGATGTCATGAGCTTCAGGTAAAAAAGTTTGTGGCAGGCATAACAACTACTTGTGTTCGATCTACCGGAATCCTGATATGGATGATTCTATCTTCGATTGTCTTCTGACCATTATGGCTAAGATACAAGAAGATGATAAAAAGGCCTCTTTTGTCTTTGTTGGTGATTTCGATGTTCACCATAGAGAGTGGTTAAATTCTGTTTCTCCTAACGAGCAAATCATAAGTGAAGCTACTCACAGGTCTAGTAACTGCTTAGACCTCGTATACACAGACTCCCCTGGCGTTATAACAAGCAAGGTTGGTTCTCCAATTGGGACATCTGATCATACCTTGATTTCATTAGTAGTTAAGGCTGAGCAGCCTGTCCCTGATATATCTTACTCATGTAAGATTTATATGAAATCTCAAGCAGACTGGAATGGGAAGTTGTATGATCTTTTGGTCTGTAATTGATCACAATTGTATAGTAATGTTGATCCTGTAGTCCCTTTGAACGAGAATCTAGTTAACATAATTGATAGGCGTATCCCTTCTCGTGAACTAAAGTACCAATTGAAGGACAAACCATGGTTCGATAATGATTTTAGATGTGCCTATTCGGAGAAGCAAGAGGCCTATCATCTTTGGAAGTGTAACAGATCAGATTTTACCTGGAATAACAATACTCAGCTTAGCGCTTTTGCTCAGAGAGTTTATGCTTCAAGTGAAAAACAATACAATTTACCCATAAAAGATACCCCTTCTGGTACAACCCAGAAGCATAAGTGGTGAACTACGCTTAAATCTGCACTCTTTGGTGTTGATGCATCAGTTACTCCTTTACTTAAACCAGAGTTATGAGAAACTCGAACATCCTCGTTCCTGTTTTCCTGAGGTTAAACTAACTAGTTTTGCTTTTCAATCTCGTGAAATTAAAGTTCTGTTAATAGACATAGATTCTTAAGGAAGTGTAGACCCAAATGATATTTTCTTTTGATTTCATAAAGGCTGTATATTTCTTACTTCTAAAGTTATCTGTTATTTTATGCAGGTTAGCAAGAACAGAAGCTTTTAGCACTTGTTGGAGAATTGTTAATGTTACTCCACTATGTAAATGTGTTTATTTTGCTCAAGTCCAACTGATTACCGCCCAATTTCCATTACTCCCATATTATCTAAAGTTTTTGAACGTCTTTTGGCAAAACTTCTTAATAGGACGCATGTGATGCCCATTTTACAATCTACAATGCTGTACAGAAATCCCTTGATTGGGGTCAGGAAGTTTGTATGATTGGCCTTGATTTTAGTGCTGCATTTGACCGTGTTAATCAAATGGCCCTTGTTATGAAACTCAAACAGTTGGGAGTGGGTGGGTCGTTTCTTAGCATTATTATTGAATTTTTATGTAATAGATCGCAAAGAGTTGTTGATTGGCACCAAAGTAAGTATAGGAATTTGATATCTGGTGTTCCTTAGAGTAGTGTTCTTTGACCATTACTTGTCATATTATATAAACATGAAATATAGTTTGGTCTACAAAACAAGCTTGTTGGATATTCAGATGATACTCTGTTTGATCCACTCTATCTTCTGTATATAGAACTAGGGTTGCTGAATCCCTCAATACAGATCTAGCTAAAATTAGTGCATGGTGCAAATTTTGGGGTATGAAGTTGAATCCTAGCAAAATTCAAAGTAAGACTGTAAGTAGGTCAAGGACCCTGGCTCCTTAAGATCCGGGTCTCAGCATTGATAATGTTGCTTCAACTTTATATAACTATCTTAAAATTCTAAGTCTGATTCTCGACAGCAAATTTACCTTTGAGAAACATATTAGGTCTGTGTCTACTTTAATTGCAAAAAAATTGGCTTATTGAGAAAGTCTTTCAAGATTCTTGGTGACCAATATATTCTGGGGAAGTTTTAATTCTTTCATTTTATCTTGTCTCGAGTATTTTTCTCCTGTCTTGTCTTTAACTGCTGATTCTCATCTTAATCAGTTGAACAGGAACTTACGGTCTATTAAATTTCTTATTCCTGATATAGATATTGTGGCGGGATGTTGCAAAACAACCCCCACACCCTTGAATCACTCTAACTGACAATTGTCTCAACAACACAAACTTTCCCCTGACGTTATCTAAAACCAGACTCTTAGACAAAAAGGACGAAATAAACAAAACAGAACATAACCTTAAAACTATATATTTCTTACTAACTATAATAAATCCAACCAAAACCATCCACATTCAAAATACTTAACACTAATCATAAACAACAGTAAATATAACAACGTAACACCATTCAAATAAACGCAAAACAAACCTAACAAATTTAAATTACACCGCACACCAACACCAAAAATAAATATATATATGAACACCAACACAGCCGACAGTCTTTTACGGCAACTACCACAATCACCGCTTTTTAAATAACAGATTAAACTGTGTGGAAATTTGCCACAACTGCCTCGCTGAATTGGGTGGTAGTCATCATCCTCATCTTCATTATTATCATCATTATCATCATCATCAACAATCCAAATACAAAGGCCAGGTCATCATCGGTTCAGCAATCCAAAAGCGCAGTCCAACACAATCAAGTACAGGCCAGGTCATCAACAATCGTAGTCCAAAAGAGCAGTCCAAACAAAATCCTTATTTACAGGCCTGGTCAGCAACAATAAATCAACTCTCAAAAAACAATCTCTCATAAGGAGGAATCACGGCCTGCCAAAATAAAAAAGAAAAACACTTATGAACACTCCTAACTAACTGAACTATCACACTATAATCAAAGATAAATAATAAATTGTTCCTATCACTCACAAACACGACAAGCAAAGATAAACAAAACTGTACTTACTTTTTAAATCAATCAACACTTCCACGCTGGTCAGAAAAATATAAATATAATCCAGCTCTCACACAACTGCCTTGAGCTGCAGTCAAATAAAAAAAGCATTCGCTCCGAAACATTCACCACTGTCGTAACCTAACTAAAACATAAACAAACAATCTCATTTGTACCAACAGTCTTTCTCACCACAAACAATCATTCGTTAACTACCACTCTCTCTCTCTCTCTCTCTCTCTCTGGATTTGGCAAAACACAAAAATTAAAATAAAACAAAAATAAATCCTCCACAATATTAATCTCTGGTATCGTCGTTAAATTATTTCATTATGCATGTTGCATAAGATTTTTTATAATTCTGACTATTGCCTTACATTCAGATCTTCCCGGACAGTTCAATCATGTTCGTAATACTAGGTATGCAGTTAATTCTAATAGTCAATCCTTCTCCCATCATGAGGCTCAATACTACACAGTATTCTAGAAGTTTTATTCCAGCTGTGACCAAGTTGTGGAAAGATCTTCCTAATTGGGTATTTGAATCAGTAGAATTTCAAAAGTTCAAATTCGCAGCAAATGTTTTCATGTTGAATAGGCTTACACCCTTTTTATAGTTTATATATATCAAATAACGGTTTTAATGTTAATGTTTCAAAAATATTTTCTTTTAATTTTCATTACTTTTTATATTGGTTATATTTTTTCCTTATTTCCTTTCCTTGCTGGGCTATTTTCCCCTGTTGGAACCCTTGGGCTTATAACATCTTGTTTTTCCAACTAGGGTTGTAGCTAATAATAATAATAATAATAATAATAATAATAATGCATTGGAGTAATCACACTGATATAATGTAGCATATATTTTTATCATCTTTGTACATTTATTGAATGTTCAATGCGGCATTTACTAAAATAAGCGAGTATATTCTGAAAGACCTAAACCTCAATATACTCTTCCATCACCATCACCTGCATGATAAATGAGAATTAAAAAAAACTTAATAATGAGTTTTCATACGATATGCATGTATTCTCTTTCTCTGAACTATGCAGTAAATTTTATCTAAGTCTTTGGGAAGTACTGATAAAAGTAAATGATAGAATGAAAACTAGAATGAACGGCATTGTCTTTTCACCACAACGTTTTCTACTGGGATTTTTTTGGAGTAAAAGATGCAAATCCCGATTGGTGTTGGAGAGAGAGGGAAAAAGAATAAAGAGGAAGGAAAGAGGATTAACACTAGTAAAGTAAAATGTTATAATGAATGGTGCTAAAGGAGTATCAAAACAAGAGGAGGTAGGAGAAAATTTAAAAAAAACTTAATAATGAGTTTTCATACGATATGCATGTATTCTCTTTCTC
This sequence comes from Palaemon carinicauda, assembly GCF_036898095.1. Lineage (NCBI taxonomy): Eukaryota > Metazoa > Arthropoda > Malacostraca > Decapoda > Palaemonidae > Palaemon > Palaemon carinicauda. The sequence continues at coordinate 55,167,880 of NC_090737.1, forward strand.
TGAACTATGCAATAAATTTTATCTAAGTCTTTGGGAAGTACTGATAAAAGTAAATGATAGAATGAAAACTAGATTGAACGGCATTGTCTTTTCACCACAACGTTTTCTACTGGGATTTTTTTTGGAGTAAAAGATGCAAATCCCGATTGGTGTTGGGGAGAGAGGGAAAAAGAATAAAGAGGAAGGAAAGAGGATTAACACTAGTAAAGTAAAATGTTATAATGAATGGTGCTAAAGGAGTATCAAAACAAGAGGAGGTAGGAGAAAATTTAAAAAAAATAGATGAATTATGGTAAGGAGAAACATAACCTAACACACATGAACAAACGCACACACTTACACACACATGCACACACACAAACATACATACATGTATATATATATATATATATATATATACAGATATGCATATATATATATATATATATATACAGATATGCATATATATATATATATATATGTATATATATATATATATATATACATATATATATATATATATATACCTATACATATATACCTTAAGAATTTAGATTAGGAAAATGTAGGGAATTAATATTAATGGTTGATACCTCAACAAGTTAAGATTTACAGATGACACAGTTCTATATGTAAATCATGAGGGGAATTATTAAAGAAGATAAGAAATTTTATTGGAGAAAGCATGGATATAGGACTGAAAATAAATCTTGGTAAAACTGCGATAATGTTTTTATGGATCGGGTAGCTACAAAGTCATGTAGTGCAACATGAATACTTTACTGAGTAACATTCAGCCTGTAAACAAGTGTCCAAATTAAAACAAACTCCATATTGTTAAACAGATACTCAAAATGTAATCCTAATAAAATATGCAAAATAACACAGCGATATTCGTAGAATCAAATAAAAAATAAAAACAGTCTTTTGTACACAAAACACAGCAATAATACTACATTACAAATACAAAAGTACAGGATATCAAACTATAACATTTTCAAATTCATCATAGATATAAGAACATATGATTAATCCATACAGTACTTACACCTTGGCGTTCCATATCAAATCCCCACACATGCTTAACCGGTGTAATGCTGACCCTATACCTCTGCCAGTACACTCAGGACGTATTACCACTTTAAATGAATAAAAACAAAACTCAGCCTACATTTGCACACCTGGTTAGGAGGCTAACCGACACCTGTTAACCCACACACAGATATGACGGCCGGCAGCGTACTTCCTACATTCCCCAACAAAACACCACCACCTTGCACAATAACTTGTGTCTAATATTATTCATAACTTGTTTAACATTAATTTTCTGTATTATATAATGTTACAAACAAAATATACAATTATAAATAATTATGATTACATCATACACTCCCCCCACCATAACTCATCATTCATCACGCTCTTCAACAGGAAGTAAATCTAGCAGTCTATGAGCGGGCCGTTTAATTAACATATCGGTTTGACCTTTGTATTGTGGACCTGGTTTTATGCACTTTATACCTCAAGGTTACATCTTGTACCTGACCATCACTTCCAGGTACAGCTACGGCAACTTCGGCCATTTTCCATGCACTCTTTACAATATTGTTTTTCCTGTATAAGTACAATGTCACCTGTTCTTAAATTACTACGCTGAAAATGCCATTTTTGCCTAACTAAAAGTGGAGAAAAATAATCTCGATGCCACCTCTTCCAAAAAGAATTTACAATCTTCTGCATGAACTCAAAACTTTGCCTTGAATTATTACTTTTATCCCATAATCCACTTGGGACTCTAACACCAGTATGACTTAAGAGCAAGTCATTAGGGCAAAGATAAATGGCCAAACTGGGATCAAACACTGGTTTGAGACCAATTGGACGGCTATTCAATAAATTAGCAATCTCAAACATACAATTCTGAAGCTCACTCCATGAAAGAATATTAGGACCAACAGACATCATAATACATATCATTACAGAATCTATCAGAGATTCGCTGCACCCATTCTCCCATGGAGCATCTGCAGACTTGTTGAATGTCCAAATCATTCCGAAAACAATACCAAACTCTGAAATTTGTGTCTTATTCCAGTTCCTGACCATAGTTTGCAATTCTTTGTTATATGCTACTAACTGTGTGCCTCCATCTGAATGTATACACTTTGGAAATCCTCTAATGAAGACAAACATATGTAACGTTATTAGAAAATTCTCTGTATTTTAACCCTCTGTTAAATCTAAGTACTCAGCTCTGCTCACCATACAATTCAAGATTATCCCATAAATCTTTTTCTCAAGTGCGCCTCTCGACTGTGTCTTTCACAAACAATGGTCCAAACAAATCAATAGCTGTATTTAAAAAAAAGTGGGGTGGGTTGAAGTCTCTCAGATGGACTTTGACCCATGTATTGCTCTTCAGTCTTCTTGGCCTATTTACGACAAATGACACACCGAGCCTTCACAGATTTTATAAGTTTCCTGGCTTCAAGCACCCAAAACTTTGATTGCAATTTGACTAAGGTTACCTCTACACCAGCATGATCTACCTCATGAATGTGTTTAACATACAATATTGTGAATGAATGCGTCACAGGTAACAATACGAATTTACTCCTGTTCCAATTATCCTTCAGCCATGCTGAAATCCTTTGACGAACAAATATTAAACCTTCCTCATTCATCACAGTTCCAAGTCTCTCATATCTCTTTTCCCAGTCATCAGCTATAGTCTTCTCGACCCACCCCACCCATATATCCTCTGCTACTTTCAAATCATCCGAGTGAGGAACTAAAAAGACACCTTTAAATGACCTCGACCTAACTACCTTCAAAACTGTAGCAGTCAGTCTTAAAAACTTACTTTAACTACCATAATTATTTATATCAATTATAACAGTATTATCCCTACATAGATTATTCACAATTTTGACTGGAGCAATATCTGGTAGTTTGAGACCATTTGACTGACTGATGGGCCATTCACTACCAGGTTAACAAATAAATGGGGGTCCATTCTGCCATGAAGAAATAGAATCTAAAAGCAAAGGGCGTGTAGGGCTTGTAGTTATGTCTGCTGTATTATTTCCTAAGGATGTCCAAACCCATTCAACCGATTTTGATTTATTTTGAGTTTTTGCTAGTCTAGTAGCGACAAAAATATTAAAACTGCTTGACTTATTACAAATTTGTGCTCTGATAATAGATGAATCAATATGTATGATTGACTCAAGTTGAATGTCTATTTCTTTCTCAATTACAGTCCTCAACTGGCAGGCCAACACAGCCCCAAACAACTCTAACCGTGGGATGGTGAGCTGTCGAGTAGGGGCAATCCTATTCTTTACCATCAAGAGTTTACTTACAAAAGGTCCCTCCCTCACTTTCCACCTCAAGTACACACAGGCTCCATAAGCTAACTTACTCACATCTGCAAAAATTACTAGATCAGGCTTACCAGCGGCATCATTAGGCTTCACACATCTAAATAACTTTCTCCATCTTTCATACATATTTTGTGGCATTGCTTCATCCAAATCCAATCTTCACTCATTTTCACTGATGGTGGTTAGTAAATGTCGCATTAGCGCTTTTGCTTTCAAAGTGAATGGCATAATGATCCTAAGGGGATCATCATTATTATTATTATTATTATTATTATTATTATTATTATTATTATTACTACCCAAGCTACAACCCTAGTTAGAAAAGCAAGATGCTACAAGGTCAAGGGCTCCAATAGGGAAAAATATCCAAGTGAGGAAAGGAAATAAGGAAATAAATAAATGATGTGAACAAATTAACAATAAATCCTTCTAAAAACAATAACGTCAAAATAGATATGTCATATATAACTATTAAGAATGTCAAAAATAGATATGTCATATGTAAACTATAAAAAGACTCATGTCAGCCTTGACAACATAAAAACATTTGCTCCAACTCTGAACTTTTGAAGTTCTAATGATTCATCTACCCGATTAGGAAGATCATTCCACAACTTGGTTACAGCTGGAAAAAAAATTCTAGAATACTGTATAGTATTGAACTTCATGATGGAAAAGGCCTGGCTATTAGAATTAACGGCTAGCCTAGTAATATGAACAGGATAGAATTGTCCAGGGAGATCTGAATGTTAAGGATAGTCAGAGTTATGAAAAATCTTGTGCAACATGCATAATGAACTAATTAAACGACCGTGTTAAAGATTAATATCTAGATATTAATAGACCGTAAGTTTCTATCCAACAAATTAAGATGAGAATCAGCAGCTGAACACCGGACAGGAGAACAATACTCTAAACAAGGTAGAATGAAAGGATTAAAACACTTCTTCAGAATAGATTGATCACCGAAAATCTTAAAAGACTTTCTCAATAAGCCAATTTTTTGTGCAATTGAAGAAGACACAGACCTAATGTGTTTCTCAAAAGTAAATTTGCTGTCGAGAATCAGACCTAAAATTTTAAAAGAGTCATATGAATTTAAAGAAACATTATCAATACTTAGATCCGGATGTTAAGGAGCCAGGGTCCTAGACCTACTTACAATCATACTTTGAGTTTTGCTAGAA
>NC_090737.1:55197681-55202681 GCF_036898095.1 Palaemon carinicauda
TAGAGGACTCGGTATATAAGTCCTCCAGGTCATTTTCTTAACCCATCGGTGTTTGTCTTAGGAGCTTTATGTTACTCCTGATACCAGGTTGAATTTATTTTAGTGGACTGTAATAAATGTTGTTAGATTTTTCCAGTGTTTTTGTTCTGTCTTCCCTCAGTTCACCTAGTTGCATAAATAATGTACTGCCTACGACTCCTTTAAAAATTAAAGTTTTAAAGAACCAGAACTACGGCCTACACAGGTCGTAACAAGTGGCGACCGTGACAGGATCGTACGCAGGTGTACTCGGTGTTAGGGGGAGCAGTTCAGCTCTGGAGGGATGTGACAGTATTTATTGTTGATATTTGATTTTTATTTTTGGTTGCTTTCCTTCCCCATAGGATATTATTTTCATTAAGATGGAGGATTTTACTTTTGACCCGTCGGAATTCTTGGGTTTGGCCGACTGTTTAAAATATTTAGGAGTTTTGACAAGGGCTTATTTAGTACGGTGTGACCTGTGGTTGAAGATCCCTCATAAGTCCTCTGACACTCAGGCCAATTTATTAAAACTTGTTAAGGAAAAAGTGTCCCTAATTTTGGCTGAGGGCAATGCGGTAGCTAGAGGCCTAGCCAGTGATTTTGAGAGTGACCCTGATTTTGGGTCGGACCAAGAGAGGTCCATAGTCGATGATGTGAGCTTAAATCCTGGTTTGTCCTTGTTTGCTGATCCCCCTGCAGTAAAGGTTATGTATGAAGGTACGGGCAATTTTCCTACTCCAGCCAGGACTCTTACATATGTTAATATTTCAACCAACCCCTTTTTAGCTGACGAGGCTGTGCCCAACCCTGTAACACCGTCCGCTCCTGTATTGGCCCAGGGGCAGGATGAGTTACATATAATTTGTAAGAAAATTGAGTTATTGAAGCAGCAGTTTGAGGAGGACGAGAGGGTCCGGAAACATGAGATTGAGTTGCTCAAGCTTAAGCTTAAGTTGGCCAAGGTGCAAGGGTCCCCTAATCATTTTAGTTCTCCCTATAGCTCATCGTCAGACAAATTTAATATTTCGGCTGCACTAAAGTTAATTCCAATTTTTGATGAGGGGAGCGTACCAGAATTTTTTAAAGCTTTTGAGAGAGTTGCCACCCGGTTGTCTTGTTCCTCAGAAATGTGGACGGTACTCATCCAGTGTAGATTGAGAGGCAAGGCATTCCGGGTGTATAATGCATTGGAAGAGGGCCTTGCCAGAGATTATGACAAAGTAAAGGCTTTGGTTCTCAGGGCCTATGTTTTGGTCCCTGAGGCCTATCGCCAGAGATTCCAAACCACTGGCAAGCCCAGTTCTATGTCTTATGTTGAGTACTCTCGTCTCAAGGAGGAGCAGTTTGACAACTGGCTGAAAAGTCGTCAAGTTGCTTCCTTCTCTTCCTTGAGGGAACTGGTGGTACTGGAGGAGTTTAATAAGGTGTGTAGTAAAGAATTGAGGGCTCACCTGGAGGACACTAAAATTTTAACTTTATCCAAGGCAGCTCAGGTAGCTGATGAGTTTTTTCTGACCCATCGGGCTGGGTCAGGTAACTTCTCGTCCTGATACCCTAATAATAATAGTAATTTGTCTTCTAAGTCAAATAACCCCTTTAAAAAACATTCTAGTGCCCCAAATAGTAGCATGAGCAATCATGTTGGCAGTGGCCTCAGAAAAGACTCGAGTGGTGGGCACACTCTGGCTTTTTCTAACCGTGGCAATTCGGGTGAAACCAATCAAGTTAGAGGTAATTGCTTTTGGTGAAATAAGCCAGGGCATCGACAAGCTGAATGTAGAGCCAGGAGCAATTACCTCCAAAAGAATCAAAATAATGCTAATCAGCCTATGCCAGTCTCACTAATTTCAAATAATTCTATTTCAGAGAATAAGAATGGCAAAACTGTTGATCCCCAGGTTAGTAGTGAACCAGATGTAGGTAAAGTAAAACCTGTATTATGTAATTCCACTGGTAATTTATGACCATTTAACAAATATGTCTATCCAGGAAAATTGAAATCTGAGACCTCTACACTTTATGTTAAATTCTTGAGGGACACAGGATCCGCTAGATCTTTGGTGTTGGCAGGGTCCTTGTCTAAATTAGTTCCCTATACTGGAGAATATGTGGTCCTGGGAGGATTTCCCGATACGGTGGTTTCTGCTCCTTCAGTAAGGGTGGAGCTGTCCTTGCCAGGGTATCACAAGGTTACCGAGCTGGCGGTAGTTGAGAGCCTGCCGATACCAGGAATAGACGGAATCCTTGGGAATGATATGTTGAGTGCAGAGAGTCAGGAATAATTTCCTATTGTTTCGGTCATAGCTTGCCCTGTGGCAATAACTACTTGATCCTCTGCAAAGCGTGCAGCGGAAGCTGATAATGATAATGACCTAAATTTAAGTAGTTTAGAAGTAGAGGTAGAGAAGCCCGGGCTAGTAGAAGGTAGTAGTAGTAGTAGTAGTTCTAGTTTTGGAATGTATAAATTATTGAAATCTGATTGTGACCGTCTCTCTTTCATACAGGCCCAAAAAGATGAGAGCATCACGTTTTCCTGAGGCCTTTCCAATGAGGAAAATAACCTTAAAAGCTGTCTTTGACAAATTAGTGGAGTTTTTCTCCAGGTATGGACTGCCTTGTAAAATTCAGTCAGATTGTGGCTCAAATTTTACAAGCAAGGTATTCAAGAGTAAGTGTGCTGAACTGGCCATTCAGCACATTATCAGTGTACCCTACCATCCTGAGAGTCAGGGTGTGGTGGAAAGATTTCACCAGACCCTTAAGTGTATATTGAAAAAAATATTGTTATGAGCAAGGAGAGGATTGGGATAAGGGGCTTCCCTTTGCTCTCTTTGCCATAAGGAATTTTCCCAATTCTTCTACTGGCGTTGCTTCCTTTGAATTAATATTTGGGCACAAGGTTCAAGGATCTTTGGAAATCTTCTATGAATTGCTCGAAGCAAATCAGACAGGAGAGCGTACGGTGGGAGAAGTTGATAGTGAACTAAAGTCCAAGTTAGCCATAGCTTGGAAGTATGCCAAAGATAATTTGTCTGCTTCCCAAGCTACGATGAAAACCAAATTTGACCAGAAGTGTAAGGTACGTTCATTTGAGTCAGGGGACTTAGTATTAGTATTAAGCACAGACCCAGACAACTTCCTTGAACCCAGGTACAAGGGCCCCTGGAAGGTGTTCAAAAAGTTGTCCGAGGTCAATTATGAAGTTGAAGCACCTGGAACTCGACGTAAATGTAAAATTTTCCACATAAACAGGTTGAAGTCTTACTCTTCTGATAAAAAAAGACAGGTTGAAGTCTTACTCTTCTGATAAAAAAAGACAGGTTGAAGTCTTACTCTTCTGAAAGAAAAAAAAATAAACTAATCAAAAGTATGGCTCATATATTAATCCGGCCCCACAAATATCATCAAACCAGATAGGCATAAGGAAGACAGGAGAAATGAAAAGGCAGAAAACCTTAAAATTACCTACCTACACACAAACGTTAAAGGTTAAACCAAATACCAAATAATAAAACATAACAGGAGACAGCATACAAATGCACATACCACATTATACTAAATGCATAAATACTTAGATACATTCACATAAAAGAATTATACCGAGGGTCATAATGTATAGACACATGTAAATATTACAGCACTGTATTAACTATCCGTGAAATAACTCATAACAGTACTTATCCATACATGGGTTAGACGACAGAGAGGGGACGAACGTTCATCAGCATCAGAGGGAGTATCATTAACACCAGGAAAACGGGCTGGGCATATCCATAACGATAATGAAAAGATCGTAAATTTACCTAGGAAATGACTCCCTACGTTCCTCCTAACAGACCCTTGGTCCACAGATGAGCAGCTTAACAGATGTGATGACGCTCTTTGATCACGGCAATAGTACCTCCAACAGTGCCGGGACGGAACGACGACACCGTCTTCCCGCAGGATCCTCAGGCAGGAAAAATAACGCAAAGAGAAGGTCGCAAGTGACACATACACTTGCAGGACGTAACAAGCGAGGTGGCTTTCGCAGGTGGCAATACCCCTGCATTCGTGGGCTGTGATCCAAAGAAGTGTACAATTTACTGCGGGTGGCTCAAAGACACCAGCGAAATAATCCTCCAAAGGCACAATTCCTTATGAGAAAAAAAAAGGCGTCCATCAATTGCTGCTAAATTAGGATACACGTCTGTGATCAAGGTACGGTCCGAACTCCTCATTCCAGGCAGCAGTAGTCTTGTCCACGGCTCTCACTAAAGATCAAACACTAGAAAAAAAATAAACAAAAGTGTTAATGGCCATTCACTAATTATCGAAGGAGGAGGGGCGAAGGTTATCACCGAAGTCTTATGAAAAGGGCAGTTAACATCTACTCCTGCCAAAGACCAAGTTTATTTATAAACAATGAAATAACTTAATTCAACATAACAGTTGATGTGTGCCATACTGCGTATAGAAATGTGATATCTGGTGTTCCAGAGGGTAGTATTCTTGACCCGTTACTTTCCATACTACATACACATGACATGTTGTTTTGCCAAGGCGGTTGCATATACAGATGATGCTACTCTCTTGTATCAGTTCCATCTCCTCTATGTAGATCTGGGGTTGCTGAATCCCTTGATAGGTACATAGCTAGAATTAGTACATGAAGCAAATCATGGGGCTCTATGATGAATCCAAACAAAAAGTATGATTGTAAGAAGGTCAAGGACAGTCGCTCCTCAACATCCGGATCATATTAATGATAAAGTTTCTTTAACTCTGTATGTGTATGTTTCTTTTAAAGTTCTAGGTGTGATTCCCGACAGGATATTTACTTTCGAGAAGCACATTAGATCTGTGTGATATTCAATTACACAGCAGTTAGGCTTATTAAGAACCTCTTAAGATTTTTGGTGTGCAATTTGGTGTGAAAATGTGTTTTAATTCTTTCATTCTAACATATTTCGAGTATTGTTATCATGTCTGGTCTT
>NC_090737.1:55210181-55220181 GCF_036898095.1 Palaemon carinicauda
AAAGAGTCATTATATGAATTAGGAATACAAATAATTATTTAGAATTTTCAGAACAAGGGAATATGTATAAATAATTTATTTTCGTAGATGTATGGAAAACGTTTAAAAAGAGAGGACTCTTATTTGTGATGTCTATATGAAAAGCTAATTTGGAATTTTTGGCTCATTTACGATTGTTTGGGAAATTTTTATTCTATACGATATGACCGATTAATATTTGAATAGAGCAAAAGGGTGAAACTGAGCCACATATATCGAACGATCTCTTTTTATTCTTTTCAGGAGGACGTATGGCAAAAACATGTTTCGGCCATTGCTTGATATAGAAAATATTTTCACGGTATTAACTTACAGATGAAATATCAAATAGGTCATATAAAAGTGAAAGGTAAGGGAGGTATAAAAGCTTTTATTGGATTTCACATAGGTGTTGTAATCTATCATTTTCCTTTCATTATTTAAATGTTTAAGTTATAATTAACCTACTTTTAATTACAACAGAGACTACATTTCGGATTTGGACTCGTTCTCTTAAAATGAATCTGTGATGCACAGTCGAGTACGGATATGACAGAAATCCCGCGACTCCCCAAAATTTGCTAGAATAGATCTTTTAATTGATTCTGGTACTATTTGATACGAAGAATTACAATAAATATCTACTCATTTCTGATCATTGGAAGCTGCCATATCCTAGATGACCGCCAATACTTTAACCTGCAATATTTGTTTTTATTATTAACTTTAGAATATAATTATAATGGTTTGAGGGTTGAGGAATGGAATAATTTAGATAGTTGAATATTAATGATATAGGATCAAAATGACCGATTTTATATCCTATACTTTTTTTTTACCGGTATCAATAATTTTTCATAGACTTCTAACCTTAAATATGCCCCAAATAAGGGTCACTTATGTCTACCCTCAAACATGACCTATCTGAATAAAAAAAAAAAAAAAAAAAAAAAAAAAAATAGAAATAGAGAGCATGGATGATGAATTTCGAATTCGTGACAAAAGAGTGCCAGTGGAATCAATGAAGCAAGTGCTAAAAGAGGTGGCAGCATTAATGTGACAGCTGGTTGCGTAGTTCTTTCAAATTCTTGTAAGCGTTACATAAACCCACATGAATCAAATGAAGTGTGCCGGCATTCACTGGACCATTCTATAGCAAATCAAATTGTCTTTTCTGTGGGAAATAAAGTTACATTTGACGCCTCAGATTTCATTTTTGTAAAGACAGATAGTTATGTTTAAACAATATCTCCGTGTTGTAGTGACCGTAAGGATGACTGGGGTGTTTCGGTGAAAGGTCGAAGTGAGTACTATGGTTGTGACTTACATGCAGCCGACTGTGTATATCATTACTCCTGTGATGGGAACTTTTGATCCAGGCGTGATATTCCCAACAGGTTAAAAGTGGAGCCAAATACAAAACAAAGAAAATCAGGATAACTCAAAAATGAAGACCTTTGTCAAAGCTTTTCGAAAATGTGCTCTTTTCTTGAAGCTAATGATGAGGAACAATTGCCAGAGTCGGCCATAAGGAATAAAATGAAAGACTACCTTAGCAGTGTAAATTCTTTTCTGTATGGCAATCAGGACCGTAAATAAAAATTATGAGTCCATCATGGGGACTCTATATATATATATATATATATATATATATATATATATATATATATATATATATATATATATATATATATATATATATATATATATATATATATATATATATATATATATATATATAATAGAAAGAGAAGGCCAAAAGGATATTTTTACAATGATGGAAACAAGTCCTCACATCCTTCAATCATATTGCATGTGTGATAGGAACACTGATGAGTAATCTCAGAAGAAAGGAATTATAGAAACTGCTGCAACACTTATGAAAAGTGATATAAAAATAAAGTTCCCTCTGTTACAGACCAATATCCAGGTATAAATAGGGCCAAAAGTTGATATTGTTTTGAAGTATCTTCTAGACAGTCTTCGCACAGTACTGGATATTTTGTTTGTTGGGAAAGATAAGAGCCAAATGACTGGGGTTTGAATAGGCTGTACGTCCTCGAATGTTCTATCCCCAATATAAATAGATCTTGAGTCCCAAACCCATGATTTATATAGTTTATGGTTCCTTGTAGATAATTTACATAAGATGGGATTTTTCCCATTATATAGAGAAGTTTTGAGATTTGAAAAGAATGCCACTGATTTGAAAAGAATGCCGCTGACATTACTGCTGTAGATATTTTAGGTGATGATATTATTTCAGATGTAACTGTTCTGTTCACTGTTGGCAATGCTTTTCAAAATATTCTTTTAGTCGATAGTAGAGGCTCCTTTTATAGGATGGGGATAATCTGTTGCCTTGCTTCAGGTAAAAAAAAAAAAAAGAAGACAGGTCACTCCAAGACAAATTGTTTCAAAACTTAAATGTGTAGAGAACACATGGATTGCCATAGTGAACTGCCACTTTGCCAACCATGTTTGTCATAAGGTAGTGTTTAAGCAGGTAATGAAATGTATTGAAAAATTAGATATTCAATGGGAACTATCATTAGGCCTTAGAAGGAAACTCTCAATTGGTCTGTTTTGATGCATATAATTCATCAGGGTTACAAACACCCTGGCCAGTCCTTAATTATGTATCTGCCTATGATTGACTTGTACTCGGGATTCAAGAGTTGCATTTTGTCCACACTGGAGTTATTTCATATGTAAGCAGTAAAACATAGTATCACACCAATAATAACATTCTACCAGTCCCTGTACCGGGAAACAAGTGAGATCATTGTTAATGGACCTCAAAATAGGTATTTGAGAAAAATAGATCTCTTGTTAGGTTGCTTCCACACTCTAATTAACTTATTTGGTGCAATTGGATGGTCAACGCTCCTTGAAGAGTGTTATGACATCAGATTCAATGGTTAAAATAAGTCTGGAATTGGGAAAATAGAAGTCAATACTTAATGATAGGTGAAGGACAAGTCGCCTGTATCATAAGAAGTTGGGAATTACAAGAGGATTAATAACAGTAGATCATAATGAATTTTAGCTTTTACATTAAGGTGTTGTTTCTGATTCTCTCCCCATATTTGCATCAACTGGCCACTAAAGTTATCTTATATATGCCTATTTCTATGTCCAGGAGATGGATCCACTAGAGCTCGTTCATTCAGACGTGTTTCAGAAATTTTTCAATGGACTTCATTGAGTTCCATCGTAGTGATCTGTACTAGGCAAGTCTTAGTTCTGATCTTGCAGTTGAACAAGTTTTAATGAAATCACTAAAATCCTCAGGTGAACTGACTCAGGAAAGTGTTATGACGGAAGAGCAGAGGTCACTGTGGATGATATCGGCTCCGATCACTACTGAGTATAACAAGGCAATGTAGGAATTAAACGAACTTCCCCACGCTGCCAATGATCAACAAAGATTTTACCAAAACCCTGATGAGGAGGGATGCTTAAGACCTACAAAAGCTAGAGACTAAATTACTATCATGCTCACCCTACAGAATGTAGCCAGGGATATAGTGGTAAATCCCAACTTGAATGTTCTTCAAAAATAATTGAAAATATGATTGGGCAGTCTGCTTTCAGATACCATTTTAAGAGAAAATAAAAAGCGATAATGCTTGGTAATGTTTCTGCAATTAAGGTTGTACCAGGTCAAAGTACTGATCCTGCTCTCTTATTTCAGAGATTATTTGTAGTGACAAAAACAAGTGTGGTGTCACTGGAAGATGTTTAAGGATATGAGCTCATCCCATTCCCTTTTGCTCTTTTCCAGATTAGAAATATATTTCGTAAGCTAGATAAAGCACAGCTCTGTCACACTATCTACGATCATTTGAAAGAGACAGGTGTAGATCTACCTTGATCTGCTCCTAAGACAGAGCACTTTGTCTTTGATGGAAGATCTCTATTACAATGAGTAACCTGCAAGAAGGGAGATAGATATGGTGCAATAGCTGTGCTATATACAGATTTTACCATTCAAAAATATGGGAAGGCAACAGTATCTTTTGATGGTTATAAAGGAGGTCCATCAATCAATGGCAACATTCACCAAAGGCGTTCTGGGCAGAAAGTTCACTCTGTTGTTAGTGATATACCAGAGGCTTTGTTCTTTGGCAGGAAAAGAGTTTTTGTCGAGGGATATCAACAAATAAGCCTTAATTGATCTGATCAGTGGTGAACTCAGTTAAGGAGGATATCTTCTCATCAACTCATACTGTGATGCTGACATAGATATTACTAAGGGGGGAGTTGATGCATCACAAATTCATATTACAACATTAATTGGAGAGCACAAAAACCTCTTAATTCCACCCATTTATTAAGCACAGACTGATATCAGGGACCTTTATTTCAGGTCGGAAAAATTACCTGCCCCAACCGTGTACCACATCAACAGTCTTAAGTAAGTCCTAGGAAATAATCTATGCTCTCAGCTGCTTTTCATCCATGCTTTTACTGCATGATATAGTAAATCACGCATCTGTGGTTTAAGGAAAAGGGTTACATTTCAAAAGTTATTCAAATATAATTCTGTGTTGTAATATTGTACTGATCAATCCCACCTCTCCAAACCAAGAACAAAAAGTAATTAAACACACTGGAGCTAAGGTAATTATTTGGTGGCAAAAGTGCAGTCACTGACATCTTTGCGCCATAGTATCCTGTACTCAAAAACATTTGTAGCACCTGAATAACTATCCAAACAGTTTTCCACCGAAATTCATTCTCTTATAGGTTATTACCAGATTATGGTGCTGATTGGGAAAGAGAGTAACAAAGATGGCAACTTAAGGGGAAGGATGATATGGAGAGAAGAGGTATGGTGGAAGAAAAAGCCTTTATGATAAGGCATTGGAGAAGGCGCATCAGTCAACTAACCACTTTTAAAGGGATAACGGTGGTAAGAAGATTTATTTACAGCTAGATACTCATCAATTTACAATAAATTTTTGTGACAGTTAATTTTAGCAATATTAGAACTAGTATCCTCTTTACTCTTTCTTTTTAAATAATTTCAACTGTCAGGAAATTTTATACTCTAAGATTTGCTCATTTTCAAAGCGAAATTAGGAGCGGCAGAAAGGAGATTTAACTCTTTGAAATAGAAGAATTAATTTATTCAATCGATACAAAGGCAGGAATGGCCACTGTGTCACACCTCTTGATTCTCAAAATAGTTTCCAAGTGGATGTTCTTAGGAGAAAGGGAAAAGTGGAAAAGACAAAAAAAAAAGAAAAAAAAATTGAGATGGATGGCTTAGCGGGAAAGACTTGTGAAGTTATGAGAAGGGGATATTTAAGCGAAGGGTAGAAGGTGACTATACAAAATAACCGAAGTACCATTTACAGTGTGACATGTAAGGCTCACTGTAGGTAATACCCCCAATATAAGTAATGGAAGGAAAGGGATTCGGAGAAGTATGAAAAAGACGTTATTCATTGATCAGGGGAATGGCATTAACTAATTTTAATCATGACATACCCCTAGGTTAGGAAGGGTACCAGCAACCCATTGAGGTAATACAGCTAGAGAGTTATGGGGTCCTTTGACTGGCCAGACAGCGCTATATTGGATCATTTTCTCTGGTTAGGGTTCATTTTCCCTTTGCCTACACATCGAACGAATATTCTCCTCTGTCCTCAAACACCTGATAACACAGAGATTACCAAACAATTCTTCTCTTAGGGGGTTAACTACTCCACTGTAATTTTTCAGTGGCCACTTTCCTTGCGGTAAGAGTAGAAGAGACTCTTCAAGTATGGTAAGCCGAACTTCTAAAAGAAGGACACTCAGAAATCAAACCATTGTTCTCTATTCTTGGGTAGTGCCATAGCCTCTGTACTATGGTTTTCCACTAACTTAGGTTAGGGTTCTCTTGCTTGAGGGTACTCTCGGGTAAACTATTCTATCTTATGTCTCTTCCTAGGTTTTGATAAAGTTTTTATAGTTTACATGGGAAATATTTATTTCAATGTTGTTACTGTTCTTAAAAGTATTTAATTTTCCTGTTTCTTTTTCTCTCTGGGATATTTTCCCTGTTGGAGCCCCTCGGCATAATAATAGCATGCTGCTTTTCCAACTAGGGTTGTAGCTTAGAAAGTAATAATAATAATAATAATAATAATAATAATAATAATAATAATAACAATAATAATAATAATAATAATAGTAATAATGATGATGATAATAATAATAATAATAATAATAATAATAATATATTCAAGATAATGAGCAATGGTCTAAACACTTTTGGAGAAATACATTTATGTATAACCAGGTCTATATCGTATTAGTTTTCGATCAAGTTAGGAAAACACGAATGGAGGAGAATTTCATGCAAAAATGCTACCAAAGAAGATCATTTTACGTACATTATATTTTTATAAGTTAAAAGGTGGCCCTTATTCGAATTTATGTTACGTAACTAAGAAAATGCCCTCGGAAAAAATGGTACTCTTTGAGGGACACATTTATGGCACCTCAGCGCCCCTCGAACTATTTCCTATGGGACTTCGGACAAGACTAACTTCCCCTGGGTCGTCCTGCTCAGGGGTCCATGTCAACGACTTTGCTATGTGCAATCATGATTGCTTGTTCGTCCTGATAGTTTTTCAAGAACCAATCGGGAAGGTATTTATTGACGCCTATATCCACGCAGACCTATAACGAACTTTTTGTGGGTGCCAAACGACAACGTAACCTTTTATTTTTTGTCACAAAGGAAAAAAGACAGTTAGCATTTAAACAGGGCAGCTACATAACCTCACGATCGGTTCATCACTCCCCCCTCCCCCCCTCTCCAGCAAGTTCGGCATCCTGCAAATTTCACAAAACTTTTATTTTCTTATTTATCTATATTTTTTCTAATTTTGATCAATTTTTCTAAAGACTTCCTTCCACTTTCTCTTTTTTCTTTTTCTGCTAATTTCAACCTGTACATTACCGTTTCAATACCATCCTCGACGGTTGAAGGCACAAATTAAAATCAAGATGATGGAGCCGGTTTGTTTGTTACAAATACCAGTTACAAAAAGTCGTATCTCACGCCTACAATAGATCATACAGAAACCCAAAATTCGGTTTACATACATCCTCATAGGAGAATGGAAAAAGAGTAAAATAGTAATCATATGTTTAAACGTCTGTTTCTTGAACGCTTTAAAATATTCAGATCTCCCAGCTAAATATTATATTAAGGACATAAGATAAACATTTCCAACACACAAAGCATACAGTAAAGAGCAAAACTAAATAAAGAATAATAAAAGAAACCTAAAATTATTTCTGTTGCAAACACAAATTGATATCAATAGACATGTCATGGAATTTGAATGCATCAGAAAATAAACGTAAAAACAAAAGAAAGCACAATAATATACAATTATATTTACCCTTGATATATTTAGGAAGTAAATCAAAAACATATTTAATATATCTTTTTGTAACATACATTAAAATGATATGTACATAGAATAATTCTGATTTTTATTACCTTTTCAGTTGCCCTGTGGGGAATGCCTTTATTTCATGGCCCGTGTCCGTCCGTGCATTCTCGTACCGGAATTATGTCTCCCCACTTTCTTCTCTCAGGTAACCAGGTAATACCACACCAAATCATCTTTTCTGACGGGGCACATTTGTATAATGGCATGGTGTGGTGATCCCTGACAACAGTATACGGGAGTACAGGGTCCTCTGATTATTATAGACCATTTTTAGGGCAAACTCCACCCATAGGCCACATTTCCAACCAATGGTACGGACTGTCCCCCAACATAATAATCTCAAATATTTTTCAGCCTTCGGTTCTGGGACTCAATGCGCAAAAAAATAAGGAAACTTTTTATTCGCATTACCGACACATGATTGTACATAGCAAAGCCGTTGACATGGACCCCTGAGTAGGACGACCCAGGGGAAGTTAGTCTTGTCCGAAAGTCCCATAGGAAATAGTTCGAGGGGCCTTGAGGTGCTATAAATGTGTCCTTCAAAGAGTACCATTTTTTCCGAGGGCATTTTCTTAGTTACAGGCCTCAATCTGTTTAATCCGATTTACAGTTTTAGTTGTTACTGCCGTAATGGCGTTAGTGGAGAGAATGGTGGCTACTCTATTTGCTTTCCTTGTGATATGCTCTTAATTCACAATATCAAACTCTAACAGCCTCTTGATCCACCGAGTTTATCAAGTGCTTATCTCCCATTTTTTTAACAAATCCTGCAATGAACAGTGATTGGTTTTCGTTTTGAATTTTTGCTATGAGTAGTGGTGTCTCCCCATCATCCATAGAATTGCCAATGCCTCTCTATCAAAGAAAGTGGCCCTTTAAAGTCCATGGAGTAAAATAAATTGACCTCTTATTTACTTCATCCTCAATATTCTTTAATGTCTGGAGAGCAGCTTTCTCCCTCTCTCCCAAATGAAATTTGGGCAGCTTCCGCATTGAATCCAGTGGTTTGCACTGCGTGACTAGAGTTCTGTATTAACTTTCGATAATCCCTGCAAGCCCGAGTATGGTGGCCACTTCCTTAGTGTTTTTTTTTTTTCACTATAGTAATTCTATAATTGCTGCTACTTTATATGCACAAGGCCTAAGGCCTTGGGGTGTTACTTTATGCCCAATAATTCTACTTCTTATCAAAAGAATTTACAATTGTATAAATTTATCTTCATTCCCTTAGGTGTCAAGGCTTCTAACACTTGTATAAGATTTGGTTTTATGCTCATCGGCCATAGCCCGATTACAATTATGTTCTCCAAATAGGCAAAGACACTGTGCCCTAATATTGAAACTAGTACATACATCATCACAGGAGAAAAAATTGACATGAGTATCCTTCAGCCTGAAAAGAAGATACTTATACATGAACAATTGATCGTTTGGGTATACAGGCTATTATCTCCTTACTTTTGTAGTTAAAGGGATGATATCCAGACTTTAAATGTTAAAAAAAAAAATCTGCCTTCCTTGAATTCAAGTAGCATTTACTCGATAGAGTAACTAGACAGCTCATCTAAACAGCTTTAGTGTAGGATTTCGGAGCACATGAGAAGATCGGTATGAACTGATATGTCTTTATATCAGAAACCAATTTCGGCTAATTATGACTATTCGTTTAAAATCTGGTCATAGCAATTTTAAAGGAAAATTTCAAAATTGCAGGCAGTCATTGTCGTGTCAGCCAACTGAGAATCTTGGAGTCTATAAAATTTTAAGGACAAATCCCAGTTTGAATGAGGGCTTACTTATTCAGTTGCCGGTGACCCATTGATCCATTTTCTTTTTGTTAGTTGCTGCTGTAGATGGGTGTTAATTGTCTGCGGGTGACTAAGTATATTAGTTATTGGGTGTTTTATTATAATTATATAGTTATATGTGTTATAAGTATTTTATATGGTTTCATGTTTCTTGATTGGTTTGATTTTAGAGCTAGTTCGGATGTTCTGGAATGTATATATTCCTAATTGTGTACTTATGATTTCAATTATTTTATTAATTTTACATAATAATAATAGCAGATAGGCTGAAGATGACAGGAGCTATGTTGAAAGATATCAAATGAAGATGATAAACAGCATTGACCAATACATACATATATATATATATATATATATATATATATATATATATATATATATATCTATATATATATATATATATATATATATATATATATGCAGTGAGCCCTCGCTACTTCGCAGTTCGACCATCGCGGATCCACCACTTCGCAGATTTTTTTCATAACCCATGTATATACATATATCGCGGATTTTCCTGAAATTTCGAAAGTACCGACGATGCTGACCGATGGTGCGAGATTGGAGAAAGTAAGGAAAATGGAATCATGATTGATTTTCAATATAAATGAAACTTTGAGGAGCAACAAAGATATCATTTGTTAGAGAGATAGAGAGAGGTAAGGAATGGAGGTAGTGAAAAGTAGCCCAGAGAGAGAGAGAGAGAGA
>NC_090737.1:55242681-55267681 GCF_036898095.1 Palaemon carinicauda
GGAAGAAACAGAAAAATTCAATGCTAGAAGTAGGACAAGTGAGTTGGAGAAGGTTGATAGGATTGCAGCAAATGGATGCGACGTTAATTGATGTATTCTACTGTGCGGTGGATGATATGAAGGTGCAGCAGTCTCCCACCTGTTAATATCTTAAAAAACGATTGCATATGAGGAAGCATAGACCTGCCGATTTCCCCAGGAATGCCGAATGGGGGATATGCCGTCAGATATTGATTCCCGCACTGTTGAGAAGACAAGTGATTGCCGTAGCGCCTGGGACGGAACACACAAGAATAAGGAAGACAACGGAGAAGATCATAAAACACTTTTTATGCCCTGGCAAACATAAGGATGTGAGCCAGTTTTCCCGTGAGTGTCACGTTTCTCAGAGGGCTGAAAAGCCTATTGAGTACATCAATAAACATTCCTTACACCCTTCCTCAAAGGGATGATTATAATGTTGGTAGGAGAAAGGAAAGATTGGCAGGAAACGGATGGAGAATATGACAAAATTTGAGGAAAAGGATTGACAGAATAAGGACATTTTTCCTAGAAAGCATGAAAACAATCCAAAAAAAGACAAAGAAAAAATTTGGTATGGAAAGTAAGAAATGACAGTTTGCGGTAGGACGACTAGTGTTGTTTTACTTACCAATAAGATTTCCTCTCACTAATGAATTACAAGATAATAATAATAATAATAATAATAATAATAATAATAATAATAATAATAATAATAATAATAATAATAATAATAGCTTATTACAAGATGACAAAGAAGGAATTCTTCACCACGTTTTATTTATGTCTTCGAAACTGAAGAAGCACCATCTAGTAGTACAAAAGGAACTACTAATGCTAGCCACAGATATAAGGAAGGTTGGAATATATGTAAATCGACCATAGAATGAAGAAATTACAGTTTTTTTTTTTTTTTTTTTTTTTTTTTTTTTTTTTTTTTTTTTTTTTTTTTTTTTTCAAACCACAATCCTTTAACTTTGGATCAAGTGAAGAGCAATAATCAAAGGTTAACTAGGTGGTCATTATGTTTTCAACTATATTGTATTTTATGTAAAGCTTATAGCAGGTAAACAGAATGTGGTTGAGAATTATTTATCTCATGCTGAATCAGTGGATTCAGGCCCGGAACAAATAATCTTTTTGGGGAAGCTATCTTACGAAGCTGGTCTTGTATGAGAGTAAATGTTTTAATCATGTATTTTATTATGCATTAAGCAATGTACAGCCAGCTTGTAAGGTGAGTACCACTCATGTAAGTTCGAGTAATATATGTAAATTACATGAGACTTCAGCCATTCATTTAATTGTATTTTTCATCCGATTCAGTATATATATATTCAGTTATTTTTAAGAACTAACTTTTTATTTCACTTTTTTTGTAACCAAGTCTTATGTAAGTTCATTTAGCTATGCTGTATAACCCATGCGAGGCATGAACATGAGGGATTACGTAATGTTTATGTTTCCTCGTGGTTAGAATGTGCATGAAATTTCTCGTTGTCGAGAAGTAGGTGGGCAGAGATGGTTGAGAGAGAATTGTCTCGACATGTATGTGGGAACTTGTCTGTTACTTGACTAGTTGGCAACTTTGGTGCCATAAGCCTAGCCCCGAAGCTTCTACACCATGTCCTAGAAGGATGTGGAATAATTGAATCAATATATATTAGTCATAGGAATGAATAAGCATAGAGGAGACCCACCCTATCCCTTTGAAAGAGCCAAAGTTTGCAAGCCTTCTCTACTCTCAAGCACGTGACCTTTAAAATATAAATTATTTTTTTACCAAACTTATATCGTGCATAGTGTGTTCAAACGTTGATGAAACTATTGAATGGTAAATCAAGTAAAGTGTGTTAATGTAAGTACATTGACATATAAATTTTTGTAACTTGTCCTGTGAGATTAAGGTTAAACAGTGAAGTTTATTTATTTTTCTTATCTGTTCAGTAACATCATGTGAACCAGACTTAATTGTAATAGTTATATTTATGTAAATTTCATTTAGCGTTTCATCATTAGGGGGTTGAGGTATCAACTCCTATCATTAATTATCACAATTAAATAATTTAAAAAAAAATAACCTACAATGAAACTAGGGATTGTATATTTTCTTATAGAAGAAACATTTTCCTGTCTTAGTTTAAGATTTATTTCGCTTTTATTATTTCAAGTAATTTATTTATGTTATTGATTCCTTTGTATTGTTGTAACTTTTCATAGAATATATTTATTTTTATGAAGAGTGTATTATTTCAATCACCATTATTTCCTAACAGTGCTTTGCTCGTAATCACTGACTAAGAACTGAAGTGAGAGGATTTTTTTTTTTTTTTTTAATGAATAATATAAATAATCACCCAGTTTTATTTTGAGTGTGAAATAAGAAACCTTTGGATATTTAGTGTCCATATATATTGCCATCTGTGAGTGGCGTATATATATATATATTGAAGCGCAGACATTTTTTATTGTTTCCATAAAGGAACTGGAACTATTCAAGAGTTTTGATAAAGAAAAAATTAAATTATCTAATAATTTCGAAAAAGAAATTTTCAAATATCTAAAAATTTTGATACATGGAGACTTGAATTGAATTGAAATACGAGGATGGTATCCCCTATAGCTTACATGGCTGTAAAACCCTTATAGATATTACTGAAGATATTTTACAGTAGATCTTTGGCCTTGAAGCTGCACTGTTGCATGTGTTGCCTTTTTATCTACTTCCTACTTAGATGTCCGTCTTTTTCAAATTTAAATGATCAAGTTTCCTCATTTCGGTCAAGATCCAATCTCCTAGCTAAGCAATTTAATAGTTTAGGTAAGTGACTATGTGGTATGTGCTTGCATGCGTAGATTGCCCTAGCCTTGTATCTGTGGCCGTCTCCGGGTGGTATTATTTTCACGACTCCCTTATCCCATTTTCATACTAGGGCAATGATGTCCACTGCAGGTGTCCTCCACGGGTTATATAGATCAATTTTGTGTCCAACAACTAGTGGCTCATCGACCCAGCGCACTTTGTCAATCAGGAGGTTGGCGTTCAACAAAGACCTCCTCCTTGCAGACCTTGCTGGTTAAAAAGAAATGGAATAGGCGCTCTGCAGAGAGGGAAGAGGATATTATCCGTATTATCCCATATTATCACCAAGACTGGAAACAGGGGAGTGTTATACAATTTTATTTGTTTTTGTGCGTTAATGAACATAGTTTTTAAATTACTCATCCTTTAGCAAGCCATCACTTGAAGAACTTCAGCTTCTCTTCTACCATCTTCACAATCATTTGCAATACCATTTCCATTGGCATTAAAAAAAAAGAAGAAATTTTATCAAGGTAAACATAAACTAAGGATTACAAAAGGTAGGCAAACCATGGATTTTTAAAGACCGTTCTAGTAAAAAAAACGGAATTGTATAAAAGTAAAAAAAAAGGCTCAAGAAAATCAAAGCAAAATATGCTAGGAACGAACTGAAAGCTAGAGCTAAACATATAAGAAAATGATTATTAAAGCTGAGAAATCTTTCAGATGAAAAAAAAATTAAATCATAGAAATGTTAGAAATTTGAAAAAGATTAATAGTAAGATTATTGAGATCTATAAGGAATACTGACAAGAGTGACCCGATATGTAAAATTGCACCTAAAACTTTTCGATATTATTTTGCAAAAATCAGTCTAGGTATGAACCTAATGAGACTTATCACTCTGACAATTTCACCCAAGCATTATTAACCACTTAGCGAAGAATTGAATAGAGTTTTTACAGGAGATGAGATAAAAATGCAAATAATAAAGCTAAAGAGTAGAAAAGCATTTGATAATTGTTAGCATAGAGTTGCTCTACTCAATTGTTCCATATTATTGGTGTATAGGAATGATAAAACCTATATTTGGATAAAAAGGATCCCCTAACGACCCATAAAACTATAGCGGTATCACACTGGTGAGCTGCGTAGTGAAGCTTTTTACCTCTTGCGTCTCTAAAATGTTGACTGATTATAATGACAGCCTTAGTCAACTCTGCGACAAACAGGCTTGGTTCAGGGAGAGATAGAGTACTCTTGATCTTCTTTTTGTATTACACCCAATTCTTAAATTTTATCTCCATAGAGCTAAGAATATATACATTTGTTTATTGATTACAGAAAAAAAAAAGAAATTGGTTTAGTTGCAAGTCATCCTTGTGGGGAAAAGTAATCTCACATAACATTAAAGGTAGTATTATGGCTGTCATATATAATATGTATAATAATGCAAAATCCTATGTAAAGCAGAATCATAACGTTTCCAACTTCTTCGACTGTAACATACTGTAGGTGTAAGACAATGTGATAATCTTTCTCCATTACGTTTTGCCATCTACTTAACTGAGTTTGAGTTTCTTTCTAGTAGAGGGTGTAATGGGATGGGTATATGTTCAAGGGAAATTCATGAAAAAAAAAATAAGTGGTATTAATGCAAAAATGTTTTTCGATTCCCCAAAGGAAATGCAAAATGACCTAGATGAAGTAAAACATATTGTAATACTTGGAAACTTCAATTTAATGTTTCTAAAACTAAAGTAGCTGTATTTTCTAGGGGAAATGTTAGGCTGGCCATTCACTAGCGACTGAATCTGTGAGTTTCAGCACATCGTTGTTTGAGTGTTCACATTGATCCTCCAATCAGATTGTATGGTCTAATTGCTTCAATCGATTGTTAGTACAGATCTAAAGGAGGTCATTTACAGACAGATGTAATTTGCCCCGACTGGAACTGCTTGTTTGTGGCTGGGTGAGTCAACCTGGTCAGTCTCTATATCAGAAACATCATGTCTGAGATTTGGGTGGACAAAGTTTTTTGGGACGGATTTATTGAGATTTATGAGTGTCATCCATGAATATTGAATGTAAAAAGCAAAATGTATTCAGATAGAAAGGTTAAAAACAAGGCTTACGAAGTTCTGATAAAAAACCTTAAAGAAAAGTGTCCAGAAGGAAATAAGGACACGGTGACTAAAAAAACACAACAATATGTGCACTTTGTTCCGAAAGGAACTAAAAAAATGTTGAAGCCTCCAAGAAATCTGGTACAGGAACTGATGAGGTGTATGAACCATTTCTATGGTATTATGATCTTCTACCATTTATAAAATTAGCAGGAACACCACGTCCTTCTGTCTAATGTGCAGGAGGTTAGGGAAACTAATGTACATTGCATTATTGCATGTCATGAAAAGAACATGTTAACTTAAACTAAGTAATATATAATAATTTCGTATATAAATGAAACATTTTTTAAGGCAACATATATGCACAAAGTTATTTTGAAATACTTAATATTTGACATTCATAATCCATAAAACACCAAACATTAAAATCTTCAGATACCAAAAGTATTTCAAACACTCTCTAATTGCCAGTGTACTGCACCTTAACAATTGAAATAATTCATAAAAATTTCTCGAACTTTCTCTGCATCTGTGGTGTCATGTCCATTTATGTCGGGTAATAATGGTGCATAATAAATCTCTTTCTGTGTCTGCTCTTTTTCTTAAGTCTCATATTTACAAGACACAAGCAATGGCATAAAGGTCATTATCATGGAGCGGTTCCGCCATAGGTGCTAACTGCTCTACTACTGAGACTGAAATGACATGTTTTTGAAGATCTGATCGTAGCGTGAGTGCTCACCTGTACAACTTCAAAGCCCCGCCCACTACAATCTGATTTCTCAATCAAGTCGCTAGGAATGGGCAGCCTTAGAAATATTCCAAATTTTAAATATGGTGAGGAGAGCATTGAAGTTGTATATATGCATGTTTACCTTAGTACTACACCCAATTATAATAGTAATATGGATAAGGTTACAAAAAAAACAAAAAAAAAAACAACAAGTCATTAAAGCCCGTAAAGCATTATCTATTATATCAATTTGATGTAAAAAAAAATAGGATTATCATTTGGTGTCAAATGCCATCTATTTGATGCACCCGTTGTACAAATGTTGTGAAATATGAATGTAGGTCCTTCTAGGAGAAGGGCACTCCAAAATAAAACCATT
Organism: Palaemon carinicauda; assembly: GCF_036898095.1. NCBI lineage: Eukaryota > Metazoa > Arthropoda > Malacostraca > Decapoda > Palaemonidae > Palaemon > Palaemon carinicauda. The sequence goes on from NC_090737.1 coordinate 55,248,747, forward strand.
GTTCTCTAGTCTTGGGTAGTGCCATGGCTTCTCTAGTATGGTCTTCCACTGTGTTGGGTTAGAGATCTCTTGCTTGAGGGTACACGCGGGCACAATATTCTATATGGTTTCTCTTCCTCTTGTGATTTTATAGTTTTTATCCTCCTGTTATTTTCAAGTTAATTTGGTTTATAAAGGAGAGATTTATTTTAATGATAGTATTGTTCTCGAACTTATTTTCTAGTTTTTACTTATTTCCTTTCCTCCCTGTTGGAGCCCTTGGGCTTATAGTATCCTGCTTTTCCAACTAGGTTTGTGGCTTAGCAAATTATAATAATAATAATGATGCAAACTGGATCATGTTGAAGCATTTCAAAAGAAGCTCATAAAAAACCATCTCTGCGTGAACAAGCGAACATCAAACTGCTTGGTACTGTATAAGTCGATCTTGGCAGATTCAAATTGAAATATCTATTAGTAAACGGGGGGATTGGATTTTCGCTGAGAATTGTAAAATGAAAGGAGTCTATATTTTTAAAGGTTTTTTATCTTTTCCTCAGAATTCTGTATAAGTCCAATGAGTATAGCTCTATTTGCATCCATAAAATCAAAACTATTATTGAATCCTATGGATTATCAAATATATGGTGTGGCGGGATGTCACAAGAACAACCCCCTCACCCTTTAATCACTCTAACTGACAAATTACTCCTCAATACAAACTTTCCCCTTACGTTATCAGTGGCGGGACTCTTAAAACGAGAACTAAACAACCAAAGAGGAAAGTAATCACAACTTAGTACTACAATCTTAACCTACTGTAAATAGGAAAGAAAAAAAAAAGCATTCAAATAACCCATGAAAAAACACAAAACTTAAAACTAAAATTCACTTGAACCACAAATATAAATGGAAATATCACATATGTTTCCGAGTGGACACCTTCGTCCACACAAGGGCCAACAGTCTTTTATAGCCCAAAACCCCAACCAGAACACTGATAAATATTAATACACAACTGTATTAATTGATTTGGGTCATGAGCGTTATCATCATCATCATCATCATCAATCGAAACACACAGGCCAGGTCATCAACGGTTGTGCAGTCCAAACAAAATCCTCTATTACAGGCTTGGTCAGCAACAATAAATCCACTTTAAAAAGAAAATATTCTCGCCAAAGGAAGAATTACAGCTCAAAAAATAAATAATCATGTCCACGCTGGTAGAAAATGTAAAGTAAATCCAGCACTCAAACCACACAACTGCCTCTAGCTGCTGTCAAATAATAAAGAACATTCACCCAAGACATTCCAAACTTTCCCAACCTAGCTAAAATAAGAAAAAAAAAACATAAGCAACCACATTTATACCAACAGTCTTTCTCACAACAAATAATCGATACGCTAACTACCTCTCGCTTGCTGACACACACACTCATTCTCTCTCTCTCTCTCTCTCTCTCTCTCTCTCTCTCTCTCTCTCTCTCTCTCTCTCTCTCTCTCTCTCTCTCTGGATTTGGCAAACAACTAAAAAAGTGAAAGTAAAAGAAAATTCAATCCTCCATAATGGGAACACCAAGAAAATTTTAATCACATTTGGATGATAAAAAGCTCAGCAATGAAACTCAATGATATAGAGAAACAGTGGCATGCAAACGTGTAAAAGAATATGTTGTCTAGTAACTATAACCCTTTTAAGACTGAATTTGGCAAAGAAAAGTATATTACTGGTATAGATATACCAAAAAGAATTACACTTAGTAATTATCCAAACACTTCCTGAAGCACCAGAAAGATGTACTGGGCACGAAAATCTAGCACTCTGGCAGACTATGTAACATCAATGAAGTTGGGGATGAATATCATTGTGTTTTAGTTTATCCTTTGATTAGGAAAATGGGAGAGATACCTCAAACCATATTACTGTAGAAGACATACACCTTTTAAATTTAATCTGGTGCTCAATACATGTAGTAGGCCTACTAGTGAATCGAAAAACCTTGCCAAATCTATCAACCTTATAATGTTATTATTTTAGATTCAAGACTTTCTAGAATATTAAATACCTTAATGTTATTTATCATATCTATACTTTTCTTTGCAAGTATACCTTTCTTTGCTTTAAATATATACAGTGCTTACTAAATATAGCCTACATGTACATAAATGTAATTGTAATCTACAGGTCTCTTCTTTTCGTAATACACACACACCCACGTGTTTATATATATATATATATATATATATATATATATATATATATATATATATATATATATATATATATATATATATATATATATATATATATATATATATATATATATGTGTGTGTGTGTGTGTGTGTGTGTGTGTGTGTGCGTGTGCAATTCTCATATCCCAAAAGGGGTTGATACAATAAAATTTGCCTTTGCCTTCGGTTCAGTCAGCATGAGATGCTTTTCAGTGAGCAGCATTGACACAGGCCTACTTGTGTATGACTTTGCTTTGTAATGAGTGACGGCAAATGTTGGTTTTCGTCACTAGTTACAGGATCAAGGACCCGTAATTGTAGTTGCCTGGTAGTTGTCTGGTTGTCACACTGCATTGGCGTAGCATGTAGCGTACGTTAAAACTATGGGAGGCAACTTAGGCGACCTGTGGTGGACATATGTTCTAGTGTGAAAGACGTTAACAGTAGCCTACGTTCCCCTCTCAAGTGAGTTTTTTGTACCACTCGTCAGGCTCTGCCGCCACAAGTTTTCTCTGAAAGTCTTTGTTTAAGATTCGAGGACTGTTGACATATATAGATATAATGGCTGAATGTCATTTATTTTCTCGTATTCCCAGAACAGACAGATAAAAAAAAAAGAAAAAAAAAATATCGTTATAATTTGTTACACGTGTTTGGCTAAAAAATCACTCTTGCTTTGCCAACATATGTTTCCGATTTATTTCTGCTTCACGCACTGGAACAGTTGATCGGTATTCGGACGTTATTTTAAAACATCAGAATGATTGGGTATCGTAATGGAACTTTTGGATTGATGTCTTTTTCTGATTTTACATTATCCCCTCTCTCTCTCTCTCTCTCTCTCTCTCTCTCTCTCTCTCTCTCTCTCTCTCTCTCTCTCTCTCTCTCTCTCATTCTTTTATTTGTATAAGAATTTTGATTTGTAGTACAGTAAAACAATCCATCACGATTGAATGTGCATTTTCCAGTATTGGCAGAAACTGTTTTCTTTCTTAAGTTTCAAAACCTTCATTTAGTGTCCTTTTTTATTTATTTATTTATTTATTTATTTATATATTCTTTTATTTATTTATTTATTTATTTTTTACTTTTTCGCAAAAAAAAAAACATTAACCATTCAAGATAAAAATATAGAATAATGTAAATAATATACAATACATACTCCGTTGATGTATTTTATATATTCGTATGGTAAATAAATTATTTACTGATATCTCATGAATAAGTCACGTAATTTTATCATCCTGTACCGCACGTGTTTCACACGTTCGTAAAGTGTAATGTTATTTTTTTTTAATTTTTGTTTTTGGTATATCTCTCCCCCTCCCCCACTGATGAAAACCCTGTTTAAGTTCACCCTTTTCTTGCATTAGCTCCTTTTCAGTTTGAAAATGTTTAGTTGCATTCTTCTCACGTCTCTGTAATAACATAACAGACCACTTGCTCAATTGATAATCGCCAGAGGAATAACTCCCTCCTGCCTTCCACCTCACTGCTGTACTCTACTGTTTGATGATACAGCTCTTAGACCCTACACATCCATGAAACTACCATCCCCCGTCAGTGCAGAGGCATTTTTCTGGTTTGAGAACACCGAAGTTCAGTTTTATATCATGAGCGTGACTTACTCAATCACCGATAGAATATGTCCTCAAGGCGATCCCCGCGGACGCTTTCTTGAAATCTCCGGGTAGCTATGCGAACAGAGGGACACCCTATTCATTAATGTACAATGCACTCAAAACATACCTCTTTGAGCAGTCCTTGCCATCCCCAGCTGTCCCTTTTTCTAGCGACCGGCCGCAAATGGCTCTCCTCGGGAGAGCCCTTTGGTTTCAACACCTGCCTAAAACTGTATGTGCTGCTATCCCCAATGTTGATACCTTGCCATTGAAAGCTCTGATGACCAAGGTCAATTCCTTTATGTACAGCCACTTCCTTACCTTCAAGACCTCTATCAATGACTCATCTCCTGACAAAGAGGACAACTATTAAACATCGATTGAAACGTACATTATTGAGGTAGGGCGGAAGGGGGTAGGGCACAATACATTGCCCACCGCTCGTATAGCCAAGCTTTTTCAGCTCTCTCACCAACTGCTGGGGGGAACAAATGGCTTCACTCACCCTCAGGGAAATGACCAGTATCATTCGACTGCAACCTGCCGCAAAAAGCTCTTCTCGGGAGAGCCTGTTGGGTATAACACCAAACTAAACCTGTACGTGTTGTGATTCCCAATGCTGATACCTTGCCATTGAGGGCCCTAAGGACCAAGGTAGGTGCCTTTATGGACAGCCACTTCCTCACCTTCAAGATTAATGACTTCACTCCTAACAAAGAGGACAACTAATTGACATTGACCGAAACTGACGTGGATGCGGTAGGATGGAATGGGGTAGGGCACAAACGCCTAACCTGTGACAAGCTGGAAAAGCGAGAAAGCTGGCCACCACCCACATATGTCATTTTTTGCTCATACCCAAGCCAACGATAGCTAGGTTACAGCAACTATTTAACTTTCACTGGCTGTAGTTATACTACTACCATTCTAAATTCCCTGCTGCTGCAAAGAAATGTGGGGAAAGTTTTCAGTGACCAAAAAAATTCAATGTAAGCCATTAGTTGTGGCAGTAGCCTGTCTTCTAACTATTTTTTTTTTTTTTTTTTTAATGATACAGCCATAGGTTTGCTATTTCTGTTATACACTGGTGCTTTCCATTTTTTTTTCTTACCAAGGCCACTCTGAAGAACTCGACTCAGTCTTTCTAATCCTGCTGATGTCTGCCTCGTAACTGCCAATGGATCTACGATCCCAAAAAACGGGTACAAGACCCTCACATTATTGTTTGGGAGCACTGGACATCATTAGAAGTTTCTTATTACTTATGTCACATTGACAATCCTTTGTGCAGATTTCCTCTTTCATTTCTACCACTTGTTGGATTTTGCTCTCCGATGGTTAGTCAACGTACACTCTTATTTGTCAACACCTCTACAACCCACCATCTACGACCTTGCTTTCCACAGCAGCGCACCCATAGATGCCTGTGCCCACATACATATGTTGTACCCAGAAGTATTCCATCCAGAGCTTTGCCAAACGCCATGGTTCCGCTAAACATGTATTTATCACAATATCAACATGACATGAACCCAGTGGTAGCTAGATTCAAATGTACGGCATTAGATAGTTCGGCTGCTAATAAATAAGTTAACCAAAATGAAAGAAATAGGCCCTTTCCAAAGGGCCAAAAGCACACGGTCCTCACTCTTTCACAGTCCTGAAATAAGATAGCTCCCTGTGCCTGTGTAGGGATTACAGTCATTTGAATATGCAGACAGAACCGGTTCACGACCCCTCCCAAACATCGCCAAATATACCTTTTACTTGCACAAAGCAAAGGTTTTCTCCTTGCTCAACCTCTTGAAGGGGTAGATTATTATTAGGTGCCCATGAACCGAGAAGACATACCTAAGACTGCTATCACCAGCCTTCAGTCCGTACACCTTCGTAATGCTGGGGATACTTTTCAACGTCTCATGGATGGCATCTCAGGGGACCTCCGCTTCTTTGTATGTTACGTGGAGGACATACTTGCATTCACCTCCTCCAAAGAGGAACACCTTCGTCACTTACCCATCGTACATGATCGCCTGCAATAGAACGCCCTTGTAGTCTGGTATGAGAAGTGTGCCTTAGGCATCAATGATTTATCATTTTCAGCACACCATATCACTCCTGAAGAAGTCGTCCCCCTCCCTGAGAGGTTAGCAGCCGTTCAGGACTTCCCCACCCTATAAACCGTCTAAGAATTGCTAGATTTCTTTGGTATGATCAACTATTATTACCAATTCCTGCCTGTCATCGCTGCCAATCTTGCCCTCCTTTACTCCCCCCTTAATGGCAAGCCAAAAGGGTCCCCGTCAAGAATAGGCCATATGCAACACAAAGAATGTTCTATTAATGGCTGCTACTCTCCGCTTTCTCGTGCCACATTCATATTTAGTCTCTGTTTTTACCTATTATGTGTCTGTCAACATTCAGATACAATGCAAACTGATTTGAATTAACATGGTGTTAGAAGTTCAATATTTCCTACCGATGTAATTAAAATCATATCGATTTAAGGCAACAGTACATAATTTCAGACCTTTTCATATGTTTAAGATTTTCTTTTAGCCATCAGATGTTGAGGAACTCGCTAGCCAAAAGGGTCCCCTTCAAGAAGAGGCCATATGCAACGCAAAGAATGCTCTATTAACGGCTGCTACTCTCAGCTTTCTCGTGCCACATTCATATTTAGTCTCTGTTTTTACCTATTATGTGTCTGTCAACATTCAGATACAATGCAAACTGAATTGAGTTAACATGGTGTTAGAAGTTCAATATTTCCTACCGATGTAATTAAAATCATATCGATTTAAGGCAACAGTACATATTTTCAGACCTTTTCATATGTTTAAGATTTTCTTTTAGCCATCAGATGTTGAGGAACTCGCTAGCAATTTACCATTCACGCACCAATAGGTATTCATATTGATTGAATGTTAACCGATTAGAATGCATTAACGCATTTGTCGGGATTAAACAGCTGTTCCTAGTAGACTATATTAGATGACCCAGGAACTGCAGTTGAAATTGGAGTTCTTCCTTATCTCAAGGCAGAGCATAGAAGACGTATGTAATTTTCAATAAATCCCCGATAAGCAAAATTTTCAACATTATGGTGTAATTGTAACAAATAAAATGCGACAGGATGAAGGAATTGAGAATACTTTATAATGTAAACTCTGATTTCACTTGCATTTTTTATATATCCTAACATTCGTGTTTCACCTTCAGATTTCTCAATCTATTACTAAGCTCTTGTATCATGCATGCGGAATTTTGAATGTTATAGTCATTTATTGGTCCCTGTGCTTTTCCTTAATGATTAAGTCTTCACAAATAAGTGTGATAGTATACATCTGCACTTCTAGAGTTATTAGGGTATTTCAAATATATATATATATATATATATATATATATATATATATATATATATATATATATATATATACTGTATATATATATATATATATATATATATATATATATATATATATATATATATATATATATATATATATATATATATATATATATATATATATATATATATATATATATATATATATATATATATATATATATATATATATATACATATATACATATATATAAATAAATCAATTTATATATATATATATATATATATATATATATATATATATATATATATATATAAATATATGTATATATATATATATATAAATAAATAAATGTATATATAAATATATATATATAAATATATATATATACATATATATATATATATATATATATATATATATATATATATATATATATATATATATATATATATATATATATATAGATATAAGAGTAGTGAGAAAATATCAGAATTTATATTAATTGGGAATGTCTTAACAAATGAATAATTGCAAATAACGTAGTTTTGTTTAGTCAATCCCGGTAGGAATGACAAAAGATGATAGATGATTTGATCAGAGAAAGTGGAAGTGTAGAACTGAAAATGAATATAAGGATAACGTCCTATGAAAATGCATAAACAAATATCTAAATATTGTTATTGAATATACTTGATTTTGAAAAGTATAAGGTTAATTTTTCTAAAAAAGAAGAGTATTTAATATGATGGTCCTATCAGTATCAATTTATGCATCAGAAACTTGGATTTATACTAAAGTCTTAGAGAAATAGGAAATGTACAACTTAAAGAGCTATGGAAAAAGTCAATGATGGGAATATCACTATAAGACAGAAAATACTAAAATAGTCGAGGAATTTTTGGCAAAGTAAAGTCAATCGATCTAACAAATTTTTAGGATCGTGTAAATTAGTCTGTAGTCTCTTCAGATCACTCTAATGAAAATGCAAATGGTCGTCATCGATGCAGGCTGCCCTATGGCAGCCATCTTGGAAAATAGCAGACAAAATTCTCTTTTTCTAGAATAACTTGTAAACCGTTGTAGATAGAGAAATTTTGTTGTTACAATAGTTCCTTTTTGAGAACTATGAAAATATTGTCAAAACAATTAATCACTTAGAATTGAAAATAATGGATGCATCCCCAATTAAAGATCTTAGCTATTCAAATATAATATATTTGCATTTATGAAACCATTCATAAAAAGTGCATTATAATGCCAATGATGATAAATCGTCTCAGCGAACGAGCTATTTTGTTATTATTATTATTATTATTATTATTATTATTATTATTATTATTATTATTATTATTATTATTATTATTATTATTATTATTATTATTATTATTATTATTATTATTATTTCACAGCCAGTTATTATACCGCTATTTAAGCTATACTATCACGTAGGCTCATATTTTTGCTTCTATTGCATTACTTTGTCTAATTCATGTATTCATATGTGGACTGAAGAATTCTTGATAAGTAACTTCAAAGGTCGGGGAATAATTGTTTTAAACGTACAAAGGAGAGTATCATTACCTTCAATTGGTTTTGATATTACTGGGGTTAATATTAAAAAAAAAAATGTTCTGCAGAGTACAGAATCTGGAGAACCTAGTATATCAAAAGATAATGATGATCTAATCAAGTTTATCAACTGGCTAAACGAACATAGTCCACTTCATCAGTTAACAGGACAGTTAGTTAACATCCCAAATGGTCTGGCAGCAGCCCACAATAACATATGATAGAGCCCTGGAAATAGGAAAAGAAACCATCAATTCACTATCAGAAAGAAAATTTTCTGATGTTCACCATCAGCGAAAGATGAAAGTAGTCCCTTGTCTGCTCTAACGTCAGGCACAATAAAGATTATTGATAAAAAAGTAATTTGAGCTTCCAATAAGAACTCTATAACAGAATTTTAATCCTTAATACTAGTAAAACAGATATAAAAGAGTACTTTGATTTTGACCCAGCAAGTGTATCTCCATCATTATTTGATTCTTCACAGTTATGGAAAGGAACAAAGTCTTACTTTTTGGATGCCCCTTCCTACAAGAAAGGGACTGTATTGTTACCGTTTATACCATATTATGATATAAACAGTGGAACTCTGCTTCATTCAAGAACAGCAAATTTTGGTCAAATATTAGATCTGCTTCAAGCTATGTAGAAATCGGTTTTGGAATACGCTGCATTGTAGTTTTTGATGGATATTCAGAGAGTGAGACACTACTATAATAATTGAACAAGAACACTGAAATACAAAGAGAATTTCAAGAATCATAATATCTGATGAAAATACTTAAGCTAATATCCTATAATCAAATTTATTACCAAAACGAATAACAAGCACGCTCTAATTCTTATTCCGTTATACAAGCCGAAAGTGATGCTGATACTGTTGCTATCAAAGTAGCTCCTGATTATGCTGAAATATAAAAACAACTCTTGTATTAAGCGAATATACTGACTTGGTTGTAGTCTTCACTGCTTTAGCTAATAAAGATCTTGACATCTGGTATGTTAAACCAGGAAGATCAGACAGAAAAACCACATATAGATGATACATGAAATCTGTGCCCTCTTGCTTTCTATTTATGACATGACAGGGTCAGACAAAACATAAGCAGAGTACAATAAAGGTATAGTTAGAGCACTGAGACTTCTACTAAATAATCAGGTGTTGTGAGACCAAATGAATGTTTTTTTTTTTTAATCAAAAGGATGCTAGCCGGGATGCCTTAAAATGTGCTAGCTAAAAGTTTATTTTTAATTGATGTGGCTATAAATAAAGCTTGATAAATTATATTTCACGTAAAATAGAATTATTAGAAAAAAAAATGCTTCTTACCAAGCAGCCCAGCTACAGAGCAACATTCATACACAGTGTATTTGGAAATATAGGAATCACTTGCAAAATGCTTTCATCCAACGAAATGGCATTGATCAATGATAAGAAAAATTACAGAAATCAATCCTCCCTACCAAATAGGACGGTCATTTGAAACTCATAAATCCGCTTCCATGTTTCCAAGCTTGCAACTTTGGTTCGTAAGGGCCTTGGAGCATTTGATGAACATCTATCAATATCCAATGCTGTACAGAAATCTCTTGATTGTTGTCAGGAAGTTCGTATGATTGGTCTTTAATTTAGTGCTGCCTTTGCCTGTGTTAGTCATGTGGACCTTGTTTTCAAACTCAAACAGTTGGGAGTGGGTGAGTCGTTTCTTAGCATCATTATTGAATTTTTAAGTGATATATTGCAAAGAGTTGTTGTTGATTGGCACCATAGTGAGTATAGGAATGTAACATCTGATGTTCCTCAGAGTAGTGTTCTTAGCCCATTACTTTTCATACTATACTGTATATACATAGAAAACAAGATTGTTACATATGCTGATGATGCTAGACTCATTACATCAGTACCCTCTTCTGAATGTGGATCTGGGGCTGAATTGAGATCTAGCTAAAATTAGTGCATGGTGCAAATTACGAGGTATGAAATTGAATCGCAACAAAGCTCAATGTATGATTTTAAGTAGGTCAAGGACAGTTGCTCCTTAACATCCGGGTTTCATCATTGATATTGTTTCTTTAACGTTGTATGACTCATTTAAAATTTTAGGTGTGACTCTCGACAGAAAATTCACTTCTGAGAAACACATTAGGTCTGTGTGTTCTTCAATTTTACAAAAATTGGATGATTAGAGAAGTCTTTTAATATTTTCGTTGATGAATGTATTCACAAGAAGTTTTTAAGTTTTCTAATTCTACCTGGTTTTGATTACTGTTCTCCTGTCAGGCCTTCAGCTGCTTATTCTTATCTTTACTTGTTGGACAGAAACCTACGGTCCAACAAATTCCTTATTCCTGATCTAGATAATAATATATTGCACCATGGTTCAGTGAGTTCATCATGAATGTTGCATAATTTTTTTTTTATAATTCTGACCATCCTTTACATTCAGATCTTCCAAGGCAGTTCCATCCTGTTTGTAGTACTAGGCATGCAGTTAATTCTAGTAGCCAGGCCTTCTCTGTTACGAGGTTCAATACAACACAGTATTCTAGAAGTTTTATTTCAGCTGTGACCAAGTTATGGAATGATCTTCCTAATCGGGTGGTTGAATCAGTGGAACTTCAAAAGCTCAAACTTGCAGCAATTGTTTTAATGCTGAACAGGCTGACATAAGTCTTTTTATAGCATATAAATGAAATCTCTGTTTTAATGTTATTATAGTCTTTTTTTTTAATATCTTATATGAATTTCTCATTACTTCTTTTATATTTTATTTATTTCCTTATTTCTTCTCCTCAGTGGGCTATTTTTTCATGTTTAAGACCTTGGTCCTGTAGTAACTTACTTTTCCAACTTCGTTTTAGCTTAGCTAATAATAATAATAATAATAATAATAATAATAATAATAATAATAATAATAATAATAATAATAATAATAATAATAATAATAATAATAATAATAATAATTGTAAGGTTATATGGAATAAGAGTTGCAAATGTACACAGTTCGGTATGCACTGCTCAGTGATGTATAGAGAATGCCAAAGAACTAAAAATTAAAAAAAATTCTATGCTGGAGAATTGTGAAATAACAGGATTCGAAATACTTATAACACTTGATTTTCCTTGAATAATTAATTATTTGAAACTATTTTTTTCCAAACTGTGATGAAATACAAGTAAAACGTATTATATTTCTGGGAAATCTGAAAGAAAAGAATATATAATGTCATTTCAGTATTGCCTAGAAATAACAAATTCAGAAAGTACTGATTTTGCAGATGTACGTCAACATATTTTATTAATGTTATGAAAATGCTCCCTGGAAGCTATTAGAGATATTAATTAGTTTCTATATACTATATATTATGATTTGATATGGCATATAAGTGTTCAGATAATCCAGAATATTGTAACTAGTTATTACATAAATACAATTGAATTGAATTTGTTTTATTTCATTTAGAATGGAAATTGTCTGTTATCAATTTGGTACACTCTAATATCAGAATATTCTATAAGCATTGAAATATTAACTCTAAATCTTTCATAAAGTTGATAATATAACATATTTGATTAAAAATTTTAAACGTTCTTCATTCTTTCCCGTATAACTTGATAACATGTATTGTATTGAATTCATGCATAGGAGGAAAATAAAGATTTCATCGTAGCTTTTTTCCATCCTATAAAAGAAATATTATTTAATCATTTATTTTTATTGTCTAAATGGCATATATTTGAATTCATGCATATTGTCTGTAACTTATATGTTTAGAAGATAAAAACTTGAATATGAAAATCGGCTGGCGTTTTCCTATATGGCGGCTAGAGCATGCCTTCAAAATACAAGAACTTTTGATATTTTAATCAGTGCCCAACTGTGTCAAGTTTAAACTTCCTGCAAATTAGTTAGGTTGATTTTTCTCAAATTCTTTTACTAAAAGGGCTATGAGAGGAAACCTCAGTAGAGGATAAACTAACATGTTAGAAAAAGATATGGAAATGGGCAGGACATATAATGAGAAGGACAGATAATAGATGGATATTAAGAATAACAGATTTTTTTTTTCCGTAGAGATTGTGAAAGAATCAAGGAAAGGAAGAGAATATGATGGACTGACGGACTAAGAAAGTTTGCGGGTGCAGATTCCATCAGTCAGAAATCTCCATCTTGAGCTTTTAATTCGATACTTCCTTAATTATCCTCTTTGACGTCACGTATTATAGCCCTTAGCCATGAAGGCTTGGGTCTTCTAACTCTTGCAGTTCCTTGTGAACCCCAGATAGAAGTTAGGTGAACTAATCTCTCTTGGAGAGTGCGAAGAGCTTGCCCAAACCATCTCCATCTACCCCTCGCCATAATCTTATCCACATAAGCCAATCGGATAATCTCTTATATTTTTTTTTTTAATACTTTTTTGCCCATCTAACTTCCAATACTCTCTTGAGACCTTTGTTCTAGCTTTTCTAAATCTGTCTGGGACTACTTTATTATTCTACCAAGACTCATGTCCACGAGGTAACCCCGATCTCACTAAACTGATATATATCCTAGCTTTTATATATAATATCTGGTGATTTGATTTCCAGATTTCACTTAACCTAGCCATTGTCAAATTTTCTTTTTTCAGTCTCTCAATAAACTCCAATTATAAAGACCCTCTATTAAAGATGATAAATTTCAAATATTTAAGTTATTCTACCCCGTTAATCTTTTCTTCTTCCAATGATATTACATCTTCCATTACATATTCCGCTCTTATCATCTCTGTCTTCTATTTATTTTAAGCTTAACCTCAAGTGATATTTCATGCATTCTGGCAAGCAAGCATTGCAAATCCTTTGGTGTCCTGCCAATAAGGACAGCATCATCAGCATACTTTAGGTCAGCTAATTTTCTATCACCGATCCAATCCAATCCCTCTCCACCATCTCCGACTATTCTATACATTATAAAATCCAGGAGGAGAATAAACAACATATTTGACAAAACAATCACTTGGTGTACTTCGTTCTTCATTGGAAATCCCTTTGGTAGCACACCACAAACATTAGCATGTCACTTGCTAGGCTCATGAACAGGCTTAATGAAATTTACATATCTAAGATGAATCCCCTAATAACTCAGGACTCTCCAAGAAATTGGCCTGGGCACACTATCTGTTAAGGTCATTCATTTGCACCCATAGCTACTCATTTGTTGCTGGTATTGTCATTGAGTGAAAACTAATTCTTGTTTTTCATATGCCCGGTTTTTTTTTTTTTTTTTTTTTTTTTTTTTTTTTTTTTTTTTTTTTTTTTTTTTTTTACAGTCTAATCGATTTGATCTGGCTGGAACATTGGCTTTGATGCTTACTGTTCAATAAATCTTGTTTTACGCATGCAAATTGCTCCAGTGTTTCACCAACAGTGGCTGTTGGATTTATGGCAGCCTGTGTAGTTGTGTTTTGTGATTGTTATTGATTGAGCATAAATGGAGACATAACAATTGGCGACGAGGGTAATATAAAACTATGTGTTTGGAGGAATATTTGCATAATAATGCAACAACTCAAACTCATGGAGTTATTTTCCCAGAAACATTCTACTTCCCATATTAAGTTTCCCAGCATGTAGACCAGTACCCCTAACAATTGAATCAATTCCAGCACAATAACAGAGTTCCTTTTCGACCCTCCAGATGGTTTCACATTTGAGGCGTAGTTGAAGTGATTTTAGGACATTTTCCAAGTGGAATTAGCATCATAGCATAATTCTTGGTAAAGTCAAACTGAAATCCATTGAACATGAAAAATTTTACATTTTTTCCTTTGGAAGGATAGAAATGTAAAATTTTCACTTTCAATGAAGCAGTTCGCATTCTGTAAGAATTTTTGTTGATAGGTTCTCCTTATTCAGCTTCAGATTCCAATGCTTGAATCTCACCAATTTGGAAGGAGATGACTTTATCATGTATGCAGGCATTTCGACCAGCGAATGTGAACAGTTAAATCCAGCCTCATTAATAAATGGTGGCTTATACTTTTTTCCATCCAGTACATGAAGACAACTGATTTCAGTCAGGCTGATAATATAATTCCTCGAAAACTGGAAGATAATGATGCCTTCATAGCCGTGATTTTAGTCGAAAAAGATGTTCAAAGAGTCCTCTCAGATTGCATTCGGCATATTGCTGTCACAACATCTGCAGTTCAACAAGCAACTCAGAAAGATGCCCTTCTGTATGAAGCTATACACTATCTGAAGACAAATTGGCCCTCTGCACTTCTTGGGGACTTAAAACAATGGAAGAAGCACAGCGGCTCTCTCTCAATAATTAATCATTGTTGATATTTGATGATGGTGTCATTTTTCCAGATAGACTCAGAGCAGCTGTGCTCAAACAATTACATTCAGCCTATCCTGGTACCAATCACATGAGGTCTATGGCTTTCAGCATTATGTATTAGCCTAATATGGACATTTGTATTGAGAAAAGGATCAAGCCCTATCATTGCTGGGCTGAAGTAGCATAAGACGTATCACATATTGTTTCCTCATGACCAACATCACAGTATCCGTGGTCACGAATTCACATAGACTATGCTAGACCTATCAATGGCCAAAGTTATCTCGTTATTGTAGATGCCTTTTCCCAGTGGCGTGAGGTTAAACGTCTTTTCCCCCACCACGGGTTACTTGACACCAGTGTCTCGGACAAAGGGGCACAATTTACCTCAGACTGGTTTGAACATTTTGCAAGATGAGTTACGACTGCTAGAGAGTTATGAGGTCTTTTGACTAGCCAAACAGTATTAAATTGGATCCTTCTCTTTGGTTGCTGTTCATTTTCCCTCTGCCTACACACACAGAGAATAGTCTGGCTTATAATTTATATATTATCCTCTGTCCTCATACACCTGAAAACATAGACTACCAAAACAATTCTTCTTCACTTAACCCTGGATAGGTACGGTGGGTCGTTTGCGACCCCGAGCGTCAAAAAAAAACAGGTTTTTCTCACGTGACTCACCCCTGTGACTGAATTTGTGGGTGATCGACCTGCAGGAGGTGTCTCCCCTACACGCTCTAGTAGTGTCCAGATGTGCATTGCTGTAGCTGTACTCCTTCCCCGATTTCTGAGACGCGTCGGGGTCGTTCGCGTCCGAGTTTACCCTTCTGAGGTAGTTTGCATAATTATCAAAGTTATTACGTATTATGAAATTGTCGTAGAATGGTGCAACTTGTATAGGTTATCAGTTGTGGAAAGTCTTGGTGGATTGTTTGGCTACCATGTGCATGTTTTTTTTTTTTAGTTAAAATGTCGTTCATCACCACGAGGACCATTTTACCGCGAGTGCCCCTTTTTCATTTTTTTTCATTTTTTTGCCAAGTCATTTTTCCGTAAGATATTGCCAAATAGTGTCGTAAAACTTTTGCTTGTTTAGTGTTGGAAAGTGTGTCTAGATGATCTGGCTACCCATGCATGACTTTGTTTTTGTCAGATACGACGTAGTTATTGGTATATTGGGTATTTAACTGCGGTTACCAATTTCTGTTTTTTTTTCAATATTTGTAAAAATTACTACGTAGTAAGGAATTGCCGTATATTATTCATTCTTTTTTCATGTTTATGTGTTAGAAAGTGTGCCTTGATGGTTGGGCTAACACGTGCATGTCTTTTTTTTTATCTGAGATGTCGTATATTAGAATGTCGGGCATTTTACCGCGAGTGTCCCTTTTTAATTTTTTTTTATTTTTTTGCCAAGTCATTTTTCCGTAAGATATTGCGAAATAGTGTCGTAAAACTTTTGCTTTTTTAATGTTGGAAAGTGTGTCTAGATGATCTGGCTACCAATGCGTGATTTTGTTTTTGTCAGATACGACGTAGTTATTGGTATATTGGGTATTTAACTGCGGTTGCCAATTTCTGTTTTTTTTCAATATTTGTAAAAATTTACTACGTAGTAAGGAATTGCCGTATATTATTGATTTTTTTTTCATGTTTATGTGTTAGAAAGTGTGCCTTGATGGTTGGGCTAACACGTGCATGTCTTTTTTTTTATCTGAGATGCCGTATATTAGAATGTTGGGCATTTTACCGCGAGTGCCCCTTTTTATTTGTTTTGCATTTTTTTGCTTAGTCATGTTACCGTAAGGAATTGGCAAGTAGTGTCGCAAAACTTATATTTTTATAGTGTTGGAAAGTGTTTCTAGATGATCTGGCTACCCATGCCTATTTTTTTTTTTTAGCCAGATATGGCGTATATATAAGAATGTGTTCGATTTTCCTGTGATTGCCATTTTTTCGTTTTTTCCCATTTCTTTCAAAATTACTACGTACTAAGGAACTATCACAGAGTAATATTTCATTTATATGTTTATTTGTCGGAAAATATGCCTTGATGGTTTGCCTAGCACGTGGCTGAAATTTTTTTTTTCTGAAATGCCGTATATTAGAATGGCCATTTTTCCACGAGTGCCCCTTTTTATTTGTTTTGCATTTTTTTGCTTAGTCATGTTACCGTAAGGAATTGGCAAGTAGTGTCGCAAAACTTATATTTTTATAATGTTGGAAAGTGTTTCTAGATGATCTGGCTACCCATGCCTATCTTTTTTTTAGCCAGATATGGCGTATATATAGGTATGTGTTCGATTTTCCGGTGATTGCCATTTTTTCGTTTTTTCCCAATTCTTTCAAAATTACTACGTACTAAGGAACTATCACAGAGTAATGATTCCTCTAGATGTTTATTTGTCGGAAAATATTGTTTACTTTTTTTTTGATTGAATATCATCAAATTTTTTTAGCTAAAATATTGTTTTACATTTTTTTTTTCGATTTTATTTCCCTTCAAAAAAATTTTTTTGGGTCAGAATTTTAATTTTATAGTCGTACAATAATCGACAATTATCCAGCAACCCACCATACAATTTTTATGCATATCCAATAATAATTAGATTAGTAAATAACACCTTGAAATTGACATACCCTTCCTACATTTCAAGTGGCAGATTAGGGAGTCTGAGTCAGTGTGGTTGGCGGCCATTTTGTGGACATATCCGAAGCGTAAGCTGCCCTATCTATATATATTCTTGTTCCCTATAGAATTTCTGATATTCTGGTATATTTTTACCTGCATAAATATCATATTATATATTAAATATATGTATTTTTTTACGAAATTTCCAAGTACTCAAAAAATTACCTTTAGATATGGCCCCTGATATAAATGTAATTTACAAAATAATGAAGATTTTTTTACATATTTCTATTTTAGGATAACATATGTTTATTCCCTAAAAAAATTAGCCACTTCCTATTTCATTTGGGTACCCAAAAAAATTCATGAAATTTGGACAATTTTTTTTGGCCAAAAAAAGTTACCCTTTTTTTCTCATTTCAGATCTTCACCTCCATGGGTCTGACTTCATCCAAAATACATCAAGATGTGTCCTAAACATTCAAGAATCAATTCCTAAAAGGATTTGTGTATATATGTATAAACTTTTTTTTTATGAATTTTTATGTCAGGTCTTTTTTTTTCTACTTAATTTTTTAAAATATTTATAATAAATAGTTTTTCTGCAGATGAGTAGTATTTATCTTTACAGTTGTTTTAAGCATTCATTGAAGTTTTTTTTGGCAAAAGAAAAAAGGAGGTTACTGCAAAAACTGATTTTTCAAGAATTTTTTTTGGCGTCGGGGTCGTTCGCGTCCGAGTATACCCTTAAAGGGGTGTCCGAGGACCGTACCTATCCAGGGTTAAGGGGTTATTGCACTATAATTGGTCAGTGGCTACTTTCCTCTTAGTAAGGGTAGAAGAGACTCTTTAGCTATGGTTAGCAGCTTTTCTAAGAGAAGGGCACTCCAATATAAAACCATTGTTCTTTAGTCTTGGGTAGTGCCATAGCCTCTGTGCCATGGTCTTCCATTGTCTTTGGTTAGGATTCTCTTGCTTGAGGGTACACTCGAGCACACTATTCTATCTTATTTTTCTTCCTCTTGTGTTGTTAAGTTTTCATAGTTTTTATAGGAGATATTCATTTAATGCTGCTATTCTTCTTAAAGTAATTCAATTCTATTTTATCCTTTCCTCACAGGGTTATTTCCCCTACTGGGGGACTCTGGCTTATATCATCCTGCTTTTCCAACCAGGTGTTGTAGCTTAGCAAGTAATATTTATGTAATATTT
>NC_090737.1:55277681-55282681 GCF_036898095.1 Palaemon carinicauda
AAAAAAATCATCAACAAAATAATATGCACCTTAGCGCAATAAATCTAAATCATCTTCATCAAAGAAAATTACCATGAATTATTTTTAAAATAATGCAATTGCATACGTTTATCATCAATATACATTTAGGAAAAACTTCCTGTTTCCTTCAAATAATTCAACACAATATTGAAACATATTATTTTTCTTAATTCTTGATAATGCAATATTTAACCCTTAATTCACTGGGTACGTAAGGCAAAATTAATAATGTCTTCTGTGTTCAACTGTGCAATCAATTAGGAAATGCCTTCACTTTTAACTTCTATTCAATACATATTTTCCATTACCTATGACCTCAAAACCTTGGTGTTATTGATGTAAACACAAAAATCATTTCTTCAATGCAATGCAATAAATGGCAGAAAATAAATGTTCAAACATACATAACATCAATTCAAATCAATCAAAATATTCCTGCAACAAAAAATATAATTATATGTCATGCACATTATAACTCATCAAGAGTATTACTCTTTTGTAATCAGTATCAATAAACATTGGTAAAACATCATTACGGTACTTTATTTACTCATCAATGTTATCATGATAAATCATTGTTAATTAATGGCATCAAAAGAAATATTTCTCACCTTCTTCATAAAAATAATGAGTAAAAATCAAAAACTCTAATATATCAATGTCTTAAATCATCAAACATCATAATCATTTCATAATAAAGAAACATATTCAATACATAACAAAATCAAGGTTATAAATTTGAATCTTATTTGCACCTTGTCTGCGTATTATTTTTTTTTTTTATCTCAAGAACTTAAAATTTCAACTATATATATATTGCATTCAGAAGGATATTCATAAAATTCAAGTGACAGGAACTTACATTTCAATGTTAAACTTTTCTTTAAAGAAATCAATTGCAGACTGTCTCAATTAAAACACCTTATTTATCCTTTCTTCAAGGATTCATCTACTACACAGGCATAAAAATCAATTTGTGTGTTTCCACACTCACTCTTTTTAACTTCAAAATGAAAGGTTTAATTATTGTAATTCACCATTTGTACTTAATCGTTTACTATTACCTGCATAATTATTATGGGCCTAAAATATCCCTTTGAGACATTCAACTTCAAAGTTCATTATTGGTTCACATCTTATCTTTTAATCACTTAAATCTTTCTTTTTTCATAATTATTTAAGTTAACTTAATCATCATCAAAACAATAAAATTCATTATATACATGCATGTTTATCATTGTTACACGTGTTACACACAAAAAAAAATATTAATCAATTCATTGCCTATAAAATGCAGTAATAATTCTTTTGCTCTAATGGCATCATTATTTATTTAAACTTACAAACAAAATCAATACATTTGTAAACCTTCAATCACCTATGGGCTCATATTTCACCTGTCTTCATTACCCATAACTTTATCAAAAACATTTCATCTTAGTTTGCAACTCAATACTCTCTGTGGTCCCTTAATTTAATTGTTTGGAGACATTTTATGATTTGGACCTTCTTTGTTGATTACGGAATACATATTCAAATTCAAGGATAACACACTTTTTCATAATTAAAAGATTTCATTCATTTGTTACCCTCAATATTTGTGAGTGCCCAGATATTTTTATTTCATTTCCCAAGGAGTTTAGTAGTCTTTCTTAATTCTACCTAATAAAAAAAAATCTGTTTCCCATATACAGAGTTATTTCAAAGTAAATTTGTTCTCTTCAAGTAATCGTTATTAGTCTTCTATGTTGGTCTATATATAGTTCGCAGGACATCCTCAACCCCTTGCTATTATTTTATTTGTCCCTTTTTTCTCTATTTGAACTTGACTTATCATGGCTTATTTCACCCTTCTTACTACAAGAAAAATATTCCACAGTTTTCATTAATCACTAGTAAATTCGGGTGTATTGCCCAAGAGAATATCTATAGACACGAATGTCTACTTATTTATCCTGGTCTCAAATTATTCTGTTACAGACTCATCAACCCTTTCTTTGTTAAATCAAATTCTATGTAGACCAGTATGTTTTTATCCTTTGTCAAGTTCTGGGAACAGAGTCCCTGGTAATCCATTGGTACCACCAGTATGGGATTGAGAAAATGCAATCGTAATTTCTAAAGGATTCTTACCCTTATATGACCTTTATACTTCTTATACGTAGGCTTTAATTTTACAATCTCAAACATCTATTTTAGGTCAAAATTAATTTATCATCAAATGCAGTCATTGATTACTGGATGTCCTTCTAACTTGAGCATGAGTTTTTGTTAGTATTTTGTTAGTATGTCAGGAATTTCTATTCATGAACAAGTATTTCTCCCTATTTCTTGTATGTATTCCTTTAAGCAATATGCCATCCTGTTATATGATTCCTATTTTTGGGAGTAATTCATCTACATCATTCCTATTAACCTTTGGTTTCTCTTGTTCTATTTTAATTCTTCCTATTTCTAGGTCTCCTGCCTGACAACTGAAACAAAATATTGGTAGTTATATTTCCTTTTAACATCTTCCTGTCCTTTTAAATAATCTTTCTTTTATCATCATAAACCTATCAATAAAGTGATTTATCCTGGACAAACATCCAATACTTTAAGGCTCCTAAGATTCCTTATATTCTTTCATCCACAATAGTCCTTCTTGGACTGTAAAATCACAATAATTCTTATGAGCAATAAGCACATATACTCTATGCCCTAAACAAATTTTTTTAAACTTCTCTAGACCATTATTTGGGTAATCTATCCTACTCGGTTATTTTTCATTCAATTTAAGACTACTCTCATGATACATTACCCTTCTTCGGGTTTTACCTTTTTAATGAGACATTTCTTTTTATATTTATGAGGCTTCACACATTATTTTTATAACTCCTGGTTAAGAGATCGGGTTACGGTGATGTAGGATCAAAATTCCTTTCTCTTCATTATTTATAGCCTTCTATTTCATTTGCACACTACATATTTTTAGGTTAACTTTATTTTAAGGCTTGGGTAATTTAGCAATTACTGCTTATTATCCCTAAGATCCTTTCATTCCTAAAAAAAAATCTTTTACATCTGTCAATCTTAGTGGAGCAGGATTTCCACTTTAACCCTTATTTCTCTACATATCTTAAATCTATCTACTCTGTTTACTTACCCTATTCAAATCTAGGGATGGGTCACTCTTTAATCTGGCTCTTTATCATGCTATTCTCCCTATTCTAGACTAGTTCTATTATTCTTATGGCCCTATATTCTTACTAAACTTAGTAACACCATTCTATAGGCTTATTCTTTCTGTCTCTAAATTTAGATCATCATTCTGTCAATAGTTAGAAGAGCTGAGTGAGCCCGTCGACTTCACTCTAATTTCTAACATTCTTCGAAATGCTAATAGCCGTGAATGGCTTGTATTCTTTGACCATGGTACTTACAATATTCTCTATTTATTTTACTCCTCAATAATCGAGCCAAACATTATTTATTATCGGGATAGACATGTCAGTTTTATTCTACTTATGATGATCTAACTAGTCTAACTTCTATCCTCTTTGGGTAATATATCTCGGGAGATTTATAAGGACACTTTTTAATTCATTTTAACACTCACCGTGTTCGTTATGAGGCGTTGGCTGATAGGTAATATTTCATGATTCATACCGGTATTTAAAAGTTTTAATAAGTTTTTGACAGTTTCTCTGGGCAGGTTCTGGCGCCGATGTTTCTATTCTATTCTGCCTAACCTATCGCCTGCAATGGCTAATCTCTGCCTATTTCTCATCTATCCCTACTTCTATGCTCCTTATGGTAAATTTTGCCCCTTTCTGATTACTTAACTGTAATATCTACTCCTTTATTTTAGAAGTCATTACCCGCCATTCAGATGAGTTATTTTTTTTTCCGGAGTAGTATTAATTAATTAGTGTGCTTGTATTTTCCTTCATCTGAACTTCATTATTGTCTCTTTTGACAGACTCTGCCATCCTATTTTTAGCTAACCTATCTTCTTTATCTCTGCGGGTTATTTTTATTTAGGCATCATTATGACTTCTCTAGCTAAATTCTAGCTTTTTATATTCTCAGTACTGATCAGACTTTATTTACTTAATAGCATCATAGCTCATTTATTATTCATATGCCTATATCTTCATCTTAAATCTTTGTGCCTAACAACAACATATTTCTTTTAATTCTATAAGCCTATAGCTTCAATTGCCTATGACATTTATTTCTTGGAATTCCCTCTTATTTAGGCTATTCTATTTTATTCACTGTATTTCTGTCGACATTCTATTTTATTTATATGGCGCCTGCCATATATTGACAAGGAGTATATCTATTCTTGGCTACTCTTCCTATCTCTCAACTTTGTTTCTCTTTGTCTTTTTAATCAATTTTCATTTCCCTTTCTTAGTCTGGAGTCTGTTTCTCCTGTCAAACCCGCCTCCTACAAAGTGGCCAGTTTTGTAAAAGACTTGTCTTTGACAAGTAGAATCATACCCTGACTATCTTATTTTTTTCTTTTCTTTATTTTAAGCCTGCACTTCTCACAAATAAAATTCATACTTCATCTTTGTATCGTTTTTGAACGATATCTTAAGGCTCTATTGGGAAATGTTACAAAAAAAATGACATCTTTATCCATCATTTGGCTCATTTTGGCATTTAATTCTCTACCTAACCTGACGGTTCATACCCCTTGATTTTTACTTGTTTGCATTTCATTTCTGCATTTCATTTTATTTTCACCCTTAAAATTTGGAAGCAGGTATTTCTCAATATTCTATCACTGTATTGCATCCTAGTATATCAACTATATTTGCCAGAGTCTCCATAAGATAAAATAGTCACTTGTAACGTGGATGTACCTCCGCTACATATGCCTATCTTTCCTATATAAAATTTTTCGTCTTCCTGACTTCCTTTCTATGCAGCTAACTCTTTTTAATTCTTTTCTTTTCACTATTTGGAGGATTTGTATTTCACTTTCT
>NC_090737.1:55290181-55295181 GCF_036898095.1 Palaemon carinicauda
TTGTTGAGTCAGAGTAAGAATTTATTACTTTTGCGGTTTATAAGCGAATGGGTAGGTATATGAAAAACAACTCAATTGCATTGTTTGTTATTTAAATATATTTATGAAAAAAAATAACCGTAAACAAATCCACCTTTTGAAAATAAACATTAATAATCGAATGAGTAGTCAAATGAGAAACAACTCAATTGTATTGTTTTTCTTAAATAATTATATGAAATTAAATGCAAATAAAATTGGACAGTAAACAAATCCTTCTTTGGAAAATAAACATTTAAATTCGCACCGTTATTTTGAGCGCTTTCCTATTTAGTAGAAATTTCTTGAACCCTACAATGGCTGAGTTCGTGAAGAGTAAGAAAGGAAAGCCCATGTTAGTAGTGAACGGACATTTAATTGTTAAAGACAACCAAATACAAGATAAAACATATTGGAAGTGCCATTAATTTTCAAATTACTGTAAATGTCGTGCTATAACAATAAAAGATGTTTCTATCACTAAACAACATAATCATTTAGGTGATCCAGCTGAAATAGAAGTGTGAACATTTATGGAAAAAATTAGAGGACACAAAAAGTACACAGGACTCCCCTCACTATATAATTGCAAATGCATCTCCGGATAATAGCGAATCTGGAGCTCAAGGATTGCCAACTCTAAACAGTATTAAGCGCTCAATGAGAAAGGTTTGCTCGCAAGAAAATTGTGGATTATTCACACAAAATCATTGGAGGCCTATAGTGTTTTCGATCGAATATATGAAGACTTTTAAGAATGAGTATTTTCTTCTTTTTGAATCGGGTCTGGAGAAAGAGAGAATATTAATATTTTCCACACACGCAAATCTTGATGTTATAACTTCGGGTCGGAATTTGTACAGCGATGGTACTTTAAAAACTTTCCCGACACTGTTTGAACAATTTTATACTATACATGGCTTAAATACTGTTTTTTATACCTTTTGTTTATTGGGTTGCTTCCTAATAAAAAAGAAGAAACTTATGTTAGATTTTTACGATGCGTCAAATAATTGTAACGACTTTCAAATATTGTTTAAATCACAACTAAATTTAACAGGATACGGTAAATGCTTCAAAGGAAGAATTTTCCTCAGTTAAGCTTTATGGTTGCTTTTTTTCCATTTAGGACAATGTTTATATATGAAAGTATGCAATGTTGGTTTAAAAGTACAGTATGATACTGACGTAGAGTTTTCAATGAAAATCCGAATGCTATTAGAATTGGCATTTATCCTAAAAAATATAGTTTTTGAAACTTTTGAAAATTTAGTTGAATAGGAGTTATTTTCACCCAAATTATGCTCTTGTTATTTTCAAGTTTTTTTTTTTTTTTTATAGTTGACATATGAAATATTTGTTTTAAAGGTGTTATTGTTCGTAAACTTCCCTAGTAGTTTTTCTTTATTTCCTTTCCTCACTGGGCTATTTTCCCTGTTAGAGCCCTTCGGCTTATAGCATCCAGTTTTTCCAACTAGGGTTTTAGCTTGGCATTTATTATTATTATTATTATTATTATTATTATTATTATTATTATTATTATTATTATTATTAATAATAATAATAATAATAATAATAATAATAATAATAATAATAATAATAATAATAATAATAATAATAATAATAATAATAATAATAATCCTATTATCCTTTATGGCTAAGTTGCTATGGATTCGAACAACTTTAATTTTGAAATATTGCTTATTCGAATAACTTGTATTTCGATCGATTGTAAATTCAAACAAATACACATTCGAACAACTTTTTTCGAATAACAGGGTTTCGAAAAAAAAAAAATTTGAATAAATGTCTTTCGAATAATTTTTTTTTCAAAAAATAGTTCGCACACGGAAGAAAATACCCCCAGCTTCATCAAAAAAAAAAACAATGTGCAACTGGAATACAGCACTTAAAAGCTCTGGAATAAGACTAGCAGAGGTTAATATCAGGAGAGGTATCTTCCAGGGCGACTCACTGTCCCTACTTCTCTTAATAGTAGCCATAATCCCCATGCCAAAAGTACTGCAGAAGATGGATGCCGGGTATCAACTCAAGAAAAGAGGCAACAGAATTAACCATCTGATGTTCATGGACGACATCAAGCTGTATGGTAAGAGCATTAAGGAAATAGACATCTTAGTCTACACTGTGAGGATTGTATCCGGGGACATCAGGATGGAGTTTGGAATAAAAAAGAAAAGAAAAAAAAAAGGCCATAGTCAACATACAAAAAGGCAAAGTAACAAGGAATGAAGGGATAAAGCTACCAGATGGGAACACCATCAAACACATAGAGGAGACGGGATACATATACCTAGGAATAATGGAAGGAGAGGATATAAAAAACCATGAGATGAAATGAAGGACACGATCAGGAAAAACTATATGGAGAGACTCAAGGTGATGCTGAAGTTAAACTCAACGCCGGAAATATGATAAAAGCCATAAACACGTGGTCAGTACCAGTAATCAGATACAGCGCAGGAATAGTCGAATGGACGATGGCAGAACTCCGCAGCATAGACCAGAAAACTAGGAAACATATGACAATACACAAAGCACTACACCTAAGAGCAAATACCGACAGACTATACATAACACGAAAGAAATGAAAGGAGAGGACTACTAAGTATAGAGGACTGCATTAACCTCGAGAATAGAGCACTGGGGCAATAGCTGAAAACCAGTGAAGACGAGTGACTAAAGAGTGCTTGGGAAGAAGGACTGATAAAAGTAGACGAAGACCCAGAAATATACAGACATGAGAATGACAAACAGAACATAGGACTGGCACAACAAACCAATGCACGGACAATACATGAGACAGACTAAAGATCTAGCCAGCAATGACACGTGGCGATGGCTACTGAGGGGAGAGCTCAAGAAGAAAACAGAAGGAATGATAACGGCGGCATAAGATCAGGCCCTAAGAACCAGATATGTATAAAGAACGATGGACGCAAATAACATCTCGCCCACATGTAGGAAGTGCAACACGAAAAATTAAACCATAAACCACATAGCAAGCGAATGTCTGGCACTTGCACAGGACCGGTACAAAAAGAGGCATGATTCAGTGGCGAAAGCCCTCCAATGGAGCCTGTGCAAGAAATATCAGCTAATAAGTAATAAGTGGCACGAGCACTAACCTTAGGGACTAATAGAAAACGATCAGGCAAAGCTCATCTGGGAATATGGTATCAGAACAGGTAGGATGATACGCGCAAATAGACCATATGTCACGTTGGTTGTCAGTCAAGAAGTAAATATCAGTCATTGATGTCGCAGTACCATAGGACTCTAGAGATGAAGAGGAAGAGAGGGAAAAAATTAATAAGTATCAAGACCAGAAAATGGAAATAAGAAATATATATGATAGGCCAGTGGAAATGGTACCCATAATCACAGGAGCACTAAGCACGATCCCAAGATCCCTGAAAAGGAATCTAGAAAAACTAGAGGCTGAAGTAGCTCCAGGACTCATGCAGAAGAGTACAATCCTATAACGGGCGTAAATAATAAGAACATTGATGTACTCCTAAGGTGGCAGAATGCAACCCGGAACCCTACACTATAAATATCACCCAGTTGAAAAGATTGTGATAGAGAGAGAGAAAAAAAACAACAACAATAATAATAATAATAATAATAATAATAATAATAATAATAATAATAATAATAATAATAATAATAATAATAATAATAATAATATACCCAGTTACATTCTATCACAAAAGTATACTTATTGGTTAAACGGGTAAAACATATGATCATTTGGAAGGCCCTGCAAAGAAATAAAAACGAAAAGAATAAAAAAGAAGGCGTTCGTAATAAAAGATTCGGATAACTTTAGTGCAAAATAATACAATATCAAGATTTATCGTCAGTGGACATAATTTTAACTATAAATAATATTATCTATTCTAATGCAGGATTTAAAAAAAAAAAAAAAACTACTGTATATTTGATATTAATCGCATTCCTAGTTCCTCTGCATTTTAGGTTTTTAAACATTTCAGGTAGCCAAGTTGATTTTTATCTAATCTATCTTTTTTATAATTTAGTACTAATTATTTGAATAATTAGTAATAATTATTCGAAATTCATATTTATTCTGTCGAATGATTATTTGTAATGAGCCAGATATACCGAACACGCTGTCTAAAAATAAAAAATAAAATAAAAATAAAAAAAGGACAGTCGTCTTCATATATGGTAATTTTGAGGCAAAAAAATCGAAGCCCTGGCATTATTTACTTTTATTTTCCTAATAAAACATTTTTAGCCCGCTAATAATAATAATAATAATAATAATAAGAAGAAGAAGAAGAAGAAGAAGAAGAAGAAGAAGAAGAAGAAGAAGAAGAAGAAGAAGAAGAAGAAGAAGAAGAAGAAGAAATTTTTACAACTCTTAGGAACATTATAATTAATAGAGTAAAAATAGATTTCCCTTTTATAGAAGCATCATGACTGTTAATCCAAGAAAAGGTTCAAAGATTATTTGAACATTTAAAAAGCTTGAGTTATGGGACAAATGTGTAAGTATTTATCGCATTTTCTTTCTATACAGAAATTTATAAATCTATCTAAATCTTTCTCTATGCTAATATTTATTTCAAATGTCACACTATAATTAAAATTCTATTTATATTGTCATTACAAACAAATATTCTGGGAAAGGATAACAGTAATTTTATTTAACAAGAAGGAGAAAAATTCCGACAAAAACTGACTCGACCAGACGAAGTCTTTCCTGTATCGTCGTTATTAAAGGGAACTTTAAAGCTTTAGAAATTTAGTAAACATATCTGATCTTATTTATATCAACGTTCATATCGCTATGTTTGGTAAAAAGGAGATCCAAGAGGACAAGGAGAAATGGGGAGGAGGGCTCAGAAGCTAGCAATTGACAGTCATTGCAAAACACTACTTTTTAAACTGATTATGCCAAGACCACAAAATTAAATGTACATTTCAAGAAG
>NC_090737.1:55297681-55302681 GCF_036898095.1 Palaemon carinicauda
CGTGTTTCACTTAGGGGTAAGATATCTAAACTATAGTCCATGAATTTATTTTCCACTTGCTGTAATTTCTCAATGTGATTCATGTTTCTCATATTCCATTTACAAATTTAAATTCCTTTTATCATTTATATACTGAGGGACTCTTAGCATCCTGCTAAAATGGCCCGCAGGACTAGGACCCATTCTGTCCTTTTTGCTTCCCATAGACTGACTAAATTCATAGAGGATTCATTGGCTAGATTCATAAAAAGGATAGTCAGATCGTTGTGATACGCAATGCCTATTCAACTAAGACAAGTGACCACGCTTTTCCTTACAAATATCGCCTGAACCCAATCCGTCACTCTGATGCCAGTGACCTCATCAAGATTATTTTGGGTATATCCTCCACACCAAAAGTTCTTGTCACTTCTCCAGGTTAATCATCCGCACATATCGCCGTTGGCAAACATGGATTGCTAAGATTTACTGCCTAGCATATGTATGTATGAATGTATCCAATTCATTCACATATTATATATTGTCAAGGAAAACGCATTTAATAGGTATATCCGTGATACTACTGAAGATACAGACTTCTGACTCAAAACACAATGCATCAAATACATTAAATATTGTCCTATTCTAGACAAATTGGTATTGAATTTTCTATTTTCTTCAAGTACCTGCAATAACAAAACCAACAACAACAAAACATGATATTGTGGATTTTTATGATAGCTCTTTCGTCCCCACCCCTCCCATCGTTGTCATCTGCCAGCATTTTCCTTTTATTTCTATTCTCAATTTCTTACCCATTTCCCGTTGAGATAAATACCTCTCATATCTTATAAAGCACTAAAGAACCCTTAAAAATTCCTCTTTAAGGTGTCTTACTCGGACTAATCAGTTGACTCCCAACCTCCTTCTCTCTCTCTCTCTCTCTCTCTCTCTCTCTCTCTCTCTCTCTCTCTCCCTCTCTCTCTCTCTCTCTCTCTCTCTCGTCAATAAAGTTTTGGAAACTAAAGTTAGTCTATTAATCATGCACACTGGCGTTTCCTTGTAAGAGCCAGGCCGCACACAAGCACGTCAACCTTGCGGTTGCTAATTGTTAGAAATAATTTTAGAAGGAAAGATTATTAAACGGATGTATCAAGAGGTTAAAACATTACAATTTTATGAGTAGTAATAGTATTAATTCTATTATAATCAATAAGCTCTTGTTACGCAGTTGCTGATTCATATAATGGTCAGAAAGGTAAATAAATTGTGAATTTAAATGAAGTTAAAGCACCTTATGCACATCTAATGTTTGGAGTTCTATTGTGACGTCGTAGAAATATAGTGCGGGGAAAATCATGCTACGTGGAAGTTTAGATTGTTCTTGAAGATTTCATGTGGCATATATAATGGAAGAGATAATTTGAAATGAATCCCATTTCTGTAATTATATTTTATCATCGTAAATAGGGATTTCTTTTAGAAAGTGTTTATATCAAGTAAATAAGAATAATTTTAGTTACTTCCCAATATATTATGAAAGCAAAATTCTATTACAAAGATCCTTAACGCGAAGCATTATGAAACGAGAAACAGGTTAAGGAACTGTTATAAAACATGAACCAACGATGATTATACAGTATAAGGTGAGTTGTGCAATAAAAAAAATAAATAAATAAATAAATAAACTACATAATCTGGTTGGACAACATCGAAAGAAGACTTTGCCGTGTTGAGTCTACTGCATTTTCATCTGTCAAAAATAGGTTTCCTCCTGGTTACTGAAAATGGAAATGTTATATCTGATCTCCAATATTACTAGGTGTTTGAATCTAGTACAATTTTAAAGAGTTAGTCTCTATAGATAGATATATTTGTTACATGTTCTATAACTGTAAGAGGTAGGTCTATAGGAGGTTTAGCTTGGATTATTGGCGATTGTTCTTGCTGATAAACCTGAAAAGTCGATGTTTCAGTCACCCGGTCAGGGCGGGTCTATCACAAAGCCTAATCTTTTTACGTAACCTGGTGTTAACATTATGTGAAACAATAATCTGTTGATAAAAACCAGTTATAAGATATACTAAAGAATAGTGGTCATGTCTGAAAGCAGCATCTAGGTATCTTTTGTATTTCATTAATTAGATACTCTGTTATTGACATTCCTCCAGATCTAGTACAGACTGCTGGAAATGTAGACCCATTAAAATGTTGATCGAACCCAATTTTGCAATATAGATCAGTGCTCTTGTCTGCAAGTGTCTTTTTTAATTTTTTAATTCATTACTGTATTATGGAGATTTCACCAGATTTATTACAGACAAGTGTATATCAACATGTAAAGATGTAGACTAAAACTAGGTGAAGTATTGTTTGTAAAGTAAAACATGCTTGATACCAATTTATTGCGCTTCTGATTGTATAAAATATATAAAGTAAAACCTGTTTGATGCCAGATTATTACATTAACAGATATTTTAGATATGCAATAAAGTATATATTTGTGAGCTATCTGTATTATTTATATCTTTTGAATCCCGTCATTATTATTTTGAAAAAAAATGTAAGATGTACACCTCAAAGATTCTTACTTAGAGAACTTCGGAAATTTATTTTCT
Organism: Palaemon carinicauda; assembly: GCF_036898095.1. Classification (NCBI taxonomy): domain Eukaryota; kingdom Metazoa; phylum Arthropoda; class Malacostraca; order Decapoda; family Palaemonidae; genus Palaemon; species Palaemon carinicauda. The sequence goes on from NC_090737.1 coordinate 55,300,279, forward strand.
GATAGGTGAAATTTTTTTTTTCTAACAAACTGACGCCCAAACAGTTGACTCGTATCATATATTTATAGGGTTAAAGATTTTACCCTACAAACAACAGAGATACTTCAAGTACAGCAGCCCGTGAATCATCATGTACATTCTGACATGTAAGCCTTCAGTCCTCTGCCTTTGAAAGCTCAGTGTTAGTTTAAGAGGGGTTGTCGAAGGACCAGTCTCTAATCAACCATAGAGATGTCGGTAATGGACGGGGGTTTCGCATGGACAGTTCAAATAGTCTTGATTTGTTGTCTTTAGTTAGGGAAGGAATACCCACAAAGTTTATATAGTTTCATATTGATTAATATCAAATTATTCAAACTGATAATGAAATGGCAGGACACACAAGTTAGAATCAAGTAATAATGGCAGAATAAAGTTTGATTGATTGAATGGATCTTTTCTATGGTTCAAGTGGTTCTCCAGACAAAGCGTTTCCCTGGACAAAGCTTTTCTCTGGCCAAAGCTTTTCTGTCTTCGTAGCTGTAGTTTGGGTACGTCTGCAGCTTGTATGTGGCAGACATTATCGAAAGTCGGGTCCTTTGCCTGAGCACACAACACTACATTAGTCCTTCTCTAATTACGACTCCTTTTCCTTTAATCTACACATACACAAAATAGTCTGGCCTATACATTTCACATTCTCCTCTGGCCTCATACACCTGGAAACACTGAGATTATTAAACAATTCTTTTTTGCTCAAGGGGTTAACTACTGCAATGTAACTGACTGTCCAGTGCCTGCAGCATTTCTCCTCGTAAGGGTAGGAAAGACTCTTAAACTATGATATGCAGCTTTTCTAGGGGAAGGATACTCCAAAAACAAACAATTGGTCTTTACTCCTGGGTAGAGTCATAGCCTGTATACCAAGGTCTACCACTGTCTTGGGGTAGAGTTCTATTGCTTGATGGTACAGTGGTCACACTATTCTATATAATTTCATTAACTCTTGTTTAAAATGAAAATATATAGTGTTTAAATGAGATTTTTATTTTAATCTTTTTATTATTCTTAATGGTGTTAATTCTAAATGTTTATCACTTCTCATGTAGTTTATTTATTTTCTTCTTTCCTTTCCTCACTTATCTATTTTCCCAGTTGAAACCCTAGGGCTTAAAGCATCCTACATTTCCAACTAGGGTTTTTGCTTAGCGAGTAATAAACTGTGGTTACAGTTTCGTCAAAATACGTCAAACCGTTTTGCCAATATGTCTAATGAAGCGTAAAAGCGATATCAGAAATAGAATCCAGATCCAGATCCAGATTACCTCCAAAATTTAATTGGGTCGTCCATGACCCATGATCCAACTATCGTAAAAATTTCGTCAAAATCTGTCGTGTAGTTTGACGTAATCCTGTCTAGAGACACACAGATGAATAAATGAATGAACAAAAAGGCAAATCTGCATCTAAAATCATCTCGAAAACGTTAATGGAGTCACCCAAGTCCTAAGATCTATCTGTTGTGGAAATTTCAACAAAATCTGTCAGTTTGTCCCGACATAATCTTTAAAATTATGATAAATCCTAATCCGAATCTAAAATCCGGATCCTGATCCGGATCCTCTCCAAAATTTCATGGTGTCTCCCATGACCTAAGATCTATCTTTCGTGAAAATTTTGTAGAAATTCTTTTAGAAGTTTCTGTGTAATTCTATCGACAGATACACACACAAATAAATAAATAAACTAATGCAATAATATAACTTCCTGCCAACTTCTTTGGCAAAGGTAATAATAATAATAATAATAATAATAATAATAATAATAATAATAATTATAATAATAATAATAATAATAGTAATATAATTTGTGGTAGCGAGATTACATGGTCCGCCAATGTGTGCATCCATTGACCAAGGCAAACAAAGTGACGTCCTTCTTGAATGAACAAACACAATTGGGTGAAAAAGCCAGGAGGCGGCAATTCTAAGAGTCAACAGTTATTATCATGATCATCATATCCTCCACCGCGCTTTGACGCAAAGGGCTTCAGTTAGATTTTGCCAATCATACTTATCTTAAGCTTATAAATCAATACTCCTCCATTCATCATCTCCAACTTCATGCTTCATAGTCCTCAGCCATGTAGGCCTGGGTCTTCTAACACTTCAAGTGCCTTGTGGAGATCAGTTGAAAATTTAGTGAAATAATCTCTTGGGGAGTACAAAGAGCATGCCCAATCCATCTTCATCTACCCCTCACTATGATAACATTCACATTATGGCACTTGAGTAATCTCTTGCTTAGTTCCGTTTCTAATCCTATCCTAACATTCAGCTCTTAATATTCTTTAGATGGCTTTACTTTTAAATCTAAAATATTTTCTTGATATTATATCATTGTCAAATATGACCCATGTCCATA
>NC_090737.1:55312681-55335181 GCF_036898095.1 Palaemon carinicauda
CTGTGTGCACTAACCTGATTACTGAGGCCTTTGATTCCCCTAGGACGGCAGAATCAAGGGATATAGCAAGGGAGAAGCTTCGTACCTGGGTAAGGGGCTTCCAAAAGAACACCTCTGGCCCTTATCTTCCAAGTGAGAAGATGAGGGCGTATCTTTTCCCTAAGGCATCAGCTGATGCAGTGATTCCCCAGCCTCAAGAGGAGATCCCCCAAAGTCAGGTCCAGGTGGATGCTGAAGTCGCGGTCGCGATGCAAGACATCCAGTTAGATGACAGGATGTCTGACGTGGACGAGCGTTTGGAAGAAGACCTCCTGGCAGGAGGCCAGGATGAAGTTCAAGCCCCGGACATCGTAGAGGAAGAGGTCGACGAGGTGTCCGCTACTCTGGTTCAGATTCCGGAGCCTATTCCCTCAACATCGGCCGGTCTCCCAGTAGAGCTGGGACAGGCCCTCTCTTCGATTGTTGGATTGATCCAACAAATGCAGAAGGAGAATCAGGAGAAGACGGCTGCTATGGAACTGCGGATGCAGTGCCTTGCAGAATCGCATGGGCCCCAGAAAAGTCTCAATGTGAAAGACCTTCCCTTGTGCTCAGATGCTAACCCATGGAGGTATGCTGAGCACATGCCGATGACGACTGGAAATCTCGTCATCTCGGATAAGCTGGGCTCAGTTCCCCTAGAGGAGGTGGAATTCTGGCCCAGCAAGGCATCATATCCGGACTGTTATGTCCGGCTGAGAAAGGAACCAGCTTCAAAGGAGGAGACAGAGCCGAAGGAGGTCATAGTGATGGACCATGCTAAGGCTCAAGCTCTACTTTCATCCTCGATGAAGGAGAGGGGCTTCTCTAACTCGAAGGTATCTGCATTGAGCAAGAAGCTCCCTTCCTTTGTGTCCTCTCCTGCTAGAGCCTTCCCCTTTTTACAGAAAGGGTTTGCGGCTGTCCTAAAAGCAGTCGAGGCCGGCAAGCCTTGCCCCTCCCTGGAGGAGTGTAAACCCTTGTCGCTGGCCCTGCCTATGGACCACAAAGACTGGAAGGACGTCCATCTCACGTTCTCAGTGGGAAAGTTGGAGGCTGATATTGCCGGACGTCAGTTCGGCAAGGACCTCCCTAAGCTGTCTGACTTTCTTTTGCGAAGTGAGTTCGATACAAAAGAAAGACTGACTGCCTCAATGTCTCTTCAGACTACTCTCGAGACGATGGCAAGTGACCCCAAGGTCCATGAAATGTTCATGGTGGTGGCTAAGACTCACCTGGCCACAGTGAAAAAGGACCTTTATGGCTTCGTCAAGGCGAGGAGAGCTTGTAGGGAGTTCGTGTTCACCGGGGCTACGGTGAGGCACGAGCCAAGGAAATTAATCTCCTCCACAACTACCGATGTGGTCAAAGAAGTTGTTGACAAGGCCGCCGTGGAGAATAGAAACTTTCTCCAGAAGTGGGGCCTGGCTATCAAAAGAAAGTCTTCCCCGAATGAGGGTCCTCAACCAAAGAGGAAGACTATGAGGACTAGGCTACCGTCTCGGCCAGCCAAGCCCTCTAGACAGCAACAGCAACTGCAATTGCCATTGCCTCCAGTGCCCCAGATGGTGGCACAAACCCCGACCACTTTTCAGTGGGTACCACAGGCTGTGTCGACTCAGTCCACGGCATTCACCCCAACGTTCGAAGGACAGTCTTCTTCCTTTCGAGCAAAGCCTAGGGGAGCAGCCAGAGGCTCGTCTATGTGCCCCTCAAGGTTAAGGGGATTCAGGGGTGGTCGTGGTCAGGGAGGCAAGACTTCAGGACGGCAGTCCAAGTGAAATGATACCGGTAGGAGGGAGACTGCTGAAATTTTGAGATCGATGGACCTTCGATCCCTGGGCCCAAAGCCTACTCAAGAATGGACTGGGCTGGAGCTGGTACAGCACTCCACCCCCGTGCCTTCGGTTTTTCCAACACTCCACCCCCGTTCTGGAGGAGTACGTTCAAGAACTGTTGGAAAAAAATGTGATCGGAAAGGTGAAGTCCATCAAATTCCAAGGGAGGCTGTTTTGTGTTCCTAAGAAAGACTCGGAAAAGCTCAGAGTCATTCTGGACTTGTCGCCACTCAACAAGTTCATAGTGAATTGCAAATTCAAAATGCTAACACTGCAACACATAAGGACCTTACTGCCCAAGAGGGCATACTCAGTCTCTATAGACTTGTCAGACGCCTATTGGCACATTCCAATCAGCCGTCGACTCTCCCCCTACCTAGGGTTCAGGCTACAACGGAGACTATAGCCTTCAGAGCCATGCCATTTGGGCTAAACATAGCCCCAAGGATTTTCACGAAGCTTGCGAGCGTAGCTCTCAAACAATTACACCTAAAGGGAATTCAGGATATTAGTCTACCTGGACGACTGGCTGGTGTGGGCAGCATCCGAGACAGAATGCTTGCAAGCTTCCAGTCAAGTGATCCAGTTCCTAGAGTACCTAGGCTTCAAGATCAACAGAAAAAAGTCTCGACTTTCTCCATTTCAAAAGTTCCAGTGGTTGGGAATCCACTGGGACCTTTTGTCACACCGTTTCTCCATCCCGGCGAAGAAAAGGAAGGAGATAGCGGGTTCTGTCAAGAGACATCTAGACGCGAACAGGAGAGGGTACTAGGCTCTCTCCAGTTTGCTTCGGTGACAGAACCAGTGCTAAGAGCACAGCTAAAGGATGCAACCGGAGTTTGGAGAAGTTATGCATCAAACGCGCGAAGAGATCTGAGAAGACCAGTGCCGCCTCGGCTACGTACTCTTCTAAGGCCTTGGTCCCAAGCCAGACATCTAAAGAAGTCGGTTCTTCTTCAGCCACCTCCCCCGTCGGTGACGATTCACTCAGACGCCTCAAAGGAGGGATGGGGAGGTCACTCTCATCGGAAAAAAGTCCAGGGGACTTGGTCCAAGCTATTCAGGACCTTTCACATAAACTTTCTAGAAGCTAGGGCAGTGCTCCTTACCTTAAAGAAAGTATCCCCGCGTCACTCGATCCACATAAGATTGGTGATGGACAGCGAGGTAGTTGTGAGATGCTTGAATCGACAAGGGTCGAGGTCACCACCTCTCAACCAGGTGATGTTGGCCATTTTCCGATTGGTGGAAAAGAAGAAGTGGTACCTGTCGGCAGTTCACCTTCAAGGAGTCCGCAACATGACAGCGGACGCTCTATCCAGGTTCACACCGATAGAGTCGGAATGGTCCTTAGACGCAGGATCATTCTCTTTCATTCTGAATCAAGTCCCAGAACTGCAGTTAGACCTCTTTGCGACGAAAGACAACAAGAAGTTGCCCCTGTACGTGTCCCCGTACGAGGACCCCTTAGCGGAAGCAGTGGACGCGATGTCCCTCAACTGGAACAGATGGTCCAGGATTTATCTGTTCCCTCCTCACAACCTTCTGTTGAGGGTCCTCAACAAACTGAGATCCTTCAAGGGGGTAGCGGCAATAGTGGCCCACAAGTGGCCGAACAGCGTGTGGTTCCCCTTGGCATTGGAACTACAGCTGAAGTTTGTGCCGCTACCACATCCAGTTCTGACCCAGCGAGTCCAGAAGTCGACTGTCTGCGCTTCATTACATAAAACCCGGACCTTGCAGCTCAGGATTTTCTCTCCCTTGCGGTGAGAAAGCGTTTCGGGATTTCGAAAGCCAGCATAGACTTCCAAGAGGAATATAAGTGCAAATCTACTAGAAGGCAATATGAGTCATCTTGGAGAAAATGGGTGGCCTTTGTCAAGGTGAAGAGTCCGCAGGAGATCTCGACAGACTTCTGCTTATCTTTTTTCATCCACCTCCATGGTCAAGGGTTGGCAGCTAACACGATTTCAGTGTGTAAGTCTGCTTTGCCGAGACCCATTCTATATGCCTTCCAGGTCGACCTAGGTAACGAGATCTTTAATAAAGTTCCGAAAGCCTGCGCTAGGCTCAGACCTTCAGCACCTCCAAAGCCCATTTCATGGTCTTTAGACAAAGTTCTTCATTTTGCTTCTCTGTTGAGAAATGAAGAATGTGCGTTAAAGGATTTGACACAAAAAGTTATTTTCCTATTTGCACTCGCGTCCGGGGCCAGGGTTAGTGAGATCGTAACCCTCTCGAGAGAGGCAGGTCGTGTTCAGTTCCTGGATGGGGGGGAACTGAACCTGTTTCCGGATCCTATGTTTCTCGCTAAGAATGAGTTACCCACCAACAGGTGGGGTCCCTGGAGAATCTGCCCTCTGAAAGAAGATGCATCTCTATGTCCAGTAGAATGCCTAAAGGTCTATCTTCGTAGAACTTCAGACTTCAAGGGTGGTCAACTATTCAGGGGAGAAACATCAGGCTCAAATTTATCTCTGAATCAACTCAGAGCGAAAATCCCATATTTTATTCGCAGAGCGGATCCTGACAGTACACCCGCAGGTCACGATCCGAGGAAAGTTGCCTCATCATTAAATTTCTTAAATTGTATGGACTTTGAACATCTCCGTTCATACACTGGCTGGAAGTCTTCCAGAGTGTTCTTTCGCTACTATGCGTAGCAAGTAGAGGAACTAAAGAGATCTGTGGTAGCAGTGGGTCGTGTTGTTAACCCTACTGTTTAACTCTGCGAGGAACAGTGGCTTTAATTGGGACGATTAAGTCCAGGGTGAGTGTGTAGGTACATACTGAACTACAAACTAAATGAGGGCACCGAGTGCCCATATAGACTGTTCCATTTCCAAAGGTGAACCTAGCATAAGTGCAGACATGTGTGCCGAGCGTTTCTAACGCTAATGGGATTGATTTGTAATACAGACTTTTATGACTTGATACCTCGGTATCTGTGGAGAATTTTTTAATGCTTTATGTTCTGAGTGGGAACTTAGTCCATGAAAGTCTCCTTATAACAGTTTCATAAAGTTCAACAGGGGAGGATATGAGCACTTACTCTCGGGGCACAAACACCCTGCTAATACTTTACTGTCACAATTCACAAACCATCACTCTCAAATACAAAAGTGAAATTTACTGTCCAGAGGCCGGAGTATTCCACACGTAGAAATGTCAATAATTTATGGCCTACTCTAGCTTTGTCAGGTCTATAGTCATCTCATTCTCAGTCTCTGTTCTGGCTCCGTCCCAGCTACCCCAATGAAATGCTGGACAGGTATTTTACGTTAATGTAATTAAGACAAAATCCAAAATGGGAGCAGTGATGTAAAGTAGTTTAAAAGTTTAAGGATAAGGATCCTTACCTTCGAAGCAAATATATTAATGCAAAGTTCCTCGCTGTTACCACCTATAGACTTACTTAGGTTTTCTCGTTAAATATTGGGTACTTTGTCCCGTGATCAACTATTCATTTCACACATTAAAATAAATGAGGGAGCAAAAATACTAAGGAGGTTTAATTAACCTAATATTGATTTATTCACAAATTTACATTAAAGAAACGGACATCTTAACAAAGACAAAAATGGAATAATAAAGAGAATGCAAATTAAAAGCAATTCAAAATTATAAAGATGATGGTTTAGACACGCGGTCTGCAATAATCAAAAATCAAAATGGGGTCTGGCACGTGGCCCACGTGACCCAAAGACTATGCTAGTCTCCAAGCAAGAAATGATAATGGAAAAATATTTACACACAATCCCACCGCACACAGTCCGAATAGTGTAATTAGCCAGGTTCCCTATAAAGTTAAAATTAGTCTAAGCTAATAAAAATGGGGGAAAACTAAATGGCCATTGATGTAGTACCTGCACTCCTTTGAGATTAGTCCTATGCCCGTGATAGCCGTTGACCTGGTTGTCGCACTAATTGGCACGTTGCACTCTTGCCTGGCTCACCCCAAGAATCCTCGTTGGCTACAACTATGGTATCCCAGGGTCCTCTTCTTCTCAATCTCTCCGACCGGCAGCAACAGGACTCCTTGGTGAGTCACGTTTGGGAGAGTGGGATGGGATGGGGGTGAGCCAGAAGTGCACGGATTCACTGACCCAGCAGATCAGTAGGCCAGGGCAGCTTTTCGTTGAATGGGCCGACTCTACGGTCGAAGAGATCACCTGGCTTCACCTTTCCAGACATCTGAGGAGCTTGATGCGCACGGTAATCCATTGGGGTTGCCATATCGGGACTTCGGGACAAGGCAATATATTGTTGCAAGGAGTGCAGAGGAGGCAGGATTTTGTACTAAATACTCAGATAAATCTTGCTGCTCTGAGGGAGGTTATATATACAGCAATCCTACCTATTCTGGCTTGCTAAAAATAATATTTTAAATGATTAATTAGCAATGGACTGGTGCGATGGGCATACATCTTAAAATTAACAAACCTTAATTGGTATTGAGAAATATAAGATGCATTAATTCAGCAGTATTGAAATTTATATAAAAAATGCAGTTTAGGAATTTAATCTCGACCCATGTAGTTTAAGGAAAGAACCAACATACGCCGGGGTTACACTAAGGCCCTCTAACGTGCGTATCTACGCTGTGACGTCACGAGCATGGCGTGCGCCACTGTCAACAAGTTTAGGTTAGTCCTCCCTATGTTTCGTTAAAGAAAACTAGATGTAGGAGAGAATGTTTAAGGGGTAGCTATAGTAATAGTAGAAGAGAGCTAAAAATACGATTAAAAGAAGAAGAGTGAAGAAAATTCTTCACAGTATCTTAAAAAAGTGGCATTTGATGTTTTTTCTTTCAGATAAACAAGTCCTGTTTAGTATCATACTTATGCTTAAAGTTTTGGGTTATTCTCTTTATATATATATATATATATATATATATATATATATATATATATATATATATATATATATATATATATATATATATATATATATATATATATATATATATATATATATATATATATATATATATATATATATATATATATATATATATATATATATATATATATATATATATATATATATATATATATATATTTGTTGTTAACCAGTTTATTTATTGTCTGTCAATAAACTTGTTCTTGAGAACCTTGCATCTCTTTCACCTGTGTCAATTTATTGGTATAATTGAGCATTTATTCTATGTACCTTATCTGGGATAATTCTAATAGAATTGTTCCTTTATGCAAGCTATGTTGCATTGGTTTATGATTCCCTTATCGGGAGGACTCCGTCCCATAAGGGGACGATGGCGGTTTTACTAGTTTCTTCCTATGCGGATATAAACCTAGGATTGTGCGGATAACTGGTCGATATTTCATATCGACGCAGTGGTTCTTTACAAACTATGTTTTACTTAACCCTGGATAGGTACGGTGGGTCGTTTGCGACCCCGAGCGTCAAAAAAAAACAGGTTTTTCTCACGTGACTCACCCCCGTGACTGAATTTGTGGGTGATCGACCTGCAGGAGGTGTCTCCCCTACACGCTCTAGTAGTGTCCAGATGTGCATTGCTGTAGCTGTACTCCTTCCCCGATTTCTGAGACGCGTCGGGGTCGTTCGCGTCCGAGTTTACCCTTCTAGGGTAGTTTGCATAATTATCAAAGTTATTACGTATTATGAAATTGTCGTAGAATGGTGCAACTTGTATAGGTTATCAGTTGTGGAAAGTCTTGGTGGATTGTTTGGCTACCATGTGCATGTTTTTTTTTTTAGTTAAAATGTCGTTCATCACCACGAGGACCATTTTACCGCTAGTGCCCCTTTTTCATTTTTTTTCATTTTTTTGCCAAGTCATTTTTCCGTAAGATATTGCCAAATAGTGTCGTAAAACTTTTGCTTGTTTAGTGTTGGAAAGTGTGTCTAGATGATCTGGCTACCCATGCATGACTTTGTTTTTGTTAGATACGACGTAGTTATTGGTATATTGGGTATTTAACTGCGGTTACCAATTTCTGTTTTTTTTTCAATATTTGTAAAAATTACTACGTAGTAAGGAATTGCCGTATATTATTCATTTTTTTTTTCATGTTTATGTGTTAGAAAGTGTGCCTTGATGGTTGGGCTAACACGTGCATGTCTTTTTTTTATCTGAGATGTCGTATATTAGAATGTCGGGCATTTTACCGCGAGTGTCCCTTTTTCATTTTTTTTCATTTTTTTGCCAAGTCATTTTTCCGTAAGATATTGCGAAATAGTGTCGTAAAACTTTTGCTTTTTTAGTGTTGGAAAGTGTGTCTAGATGATCTGGCTACCCATGCGTGATTTTGTTTTTGTCAGATACGACGTAGTTATTGGTATATTGGGTATTTAACTGCGGTTGCCAATTTCTGTTTTTTTTCAATATTTGTAAAAATTTACTACGTAGTAAGGAATTGCCGTATATTATTGATTTTTTTTTCATGTTTATGTGTTAGAAAGTGTGCCTTGATGGTTGTGCTAACACGTGCATGTCTTTTTTTTTTATCTGAGATGCCGTATATTAGAATGTTGGGCATTTTTCCGCGAGTGCCCCTTATTATTTGTTTTGCATTTTTTTGCTTAGTCATGTTACCGTAAGGAATTGGCAAGTAGTGTCGCAAAACTTATATTTTTATAGTGTTGGAAAGTGTCTCTAGATGATCTGGCTACCCATGCCTATTTTTTTTTTAGCCAGATATGGCGTATATATAAGTATGTGTTCGATTTTCCTGTGATTGCCATTTTTTCGTTTTTTCCCATTTCTTTCAAAATTACTACGTACTAAGGAACTATCACAGAGTAATATTTCATTTATATGTTTATTTGTCGGAAAATATGCCTTGATGGTTTGCCTAGCACGTGGCTGAAATTTTTTTTTTCTGAAATGCCGTATATTAGAATGGCCATTTTTCCACGAGTCCCCCTATTTATTTGTTTTGCATTTTTTTGCTTAGTCATGTTACCGTAAGGAATTGGCAAGTAGTGTCGCAAAACTTATAATTTTATAGTGTTGGAAAGTGTTTCTAGATGATCTGGCTACCCATGCCTATCTTCTTTTTTTAGCCAGATATGGCGTATATATAGGTATGTGTTCGATTTTCCTGTGATTGCCATTTTTTCGTTTTTTCCCATTTCTTTCAAAATTACTACGTACTAAGGAACTATCACAGAGTAATTATTCATTTAGATGTTTATTTGTCGGAAAATGTGCCTTGATGGTTTGCCTAGCACGTGGCTGAATTTTTTTTTTTTTTCTGAAATGCCGTATATTAGAATGTTAGCCATTTTTCCTCGAGTGCCCCTTATTATTTGTTTTGCATTTTTTTGCTTAGTCATGTTACCGTAAGGAATTGGCAAGTAGTGTCGCAAAACTTATATTTTTATAGTGTTGGAAAGTGTTTCTAGATGATCTGGCTACCCATGCCTATCTTTTTTTTAGCCAGATATGGCGTATATATAGGTATGTGTTCGATTTTCCGGTGATTGCCATTTTTTCGTTTTTTCCCAATTCTTTCAAAATTACTACGTACTAAGGAACTATCACAGAGTAATGATTCCTCTAGATGTTTATTTGTCGGAAAATTTTGTTTACTTTTTTTTTTATTGAATATCATCAAATTTTTTTAGCTAAAATATTGTTTTACATTTTTTTTTTCGATTTTATTTCCCTTCAAAAAAAATTTTTTGGGTCAGAATTTTAATTTTATAGTCGTCAAATAATCGACAATTATCCAGCAACCCACCATACAATTTTTATGCATATCCAATAATAATTAGATTAGTAAATAACACCTTGAAATTGACATACCCTTCCTACATTTCAAGTGGCAGATTAGGGAGTCTGAGTCATTGTGGTTGGCGGCCATTTTGTGGACATATCCGAAGCGTAAGCTGCCCTATCTATATATATTCTTGTTCCCTATAGAATTTGTGATATTTTGGTATATTTTTACCTGCATAAATATCATATTATATATTAAATATATGTATTTTTTTACGGAATTTCTAAGTACTCAAAAAATTACCTTTAGATATGGCCCCTGATATAAATGTAATTTACAAAATAATGAAGATTTTTTTACATATTTCTATTTTAGAATAACATATGTTTATTCCCTAAAAAAATTAGCCACTTCCTATTTCATTTGGGTACCCAAAAAAATTCATGAAATTTGGACAAATTTTTTTGGCCAAAAAAAGTTACCCTTTTTTTCTCATTTCAGATCTTCACCTCCATGGGTCTGACTTCATCCAAAATACATCAAGATGTGTCCTAAACATTCAAGAATCAATTCCTAAATGGATTTGTGTATATATGTATAAACTTTTTTTTATGAATTTTTATGTCAGGTCTTTTTTTTTTTCTACTTAATTTTTTAAAATATTTATAATAAATAGTTTTTCTGCAGATGAGTAGTATTTATCTATACAGTTGTTTTAAGCATTCATTGAAGTTTTTTTTGGCAAAAGAAAAAAGGAGGTTACTGCAAAAACTGATTTTTCAAGAATTTTTTTTGGCGTCGGGGTCGTTCGCGTCCGAGTATACCCTTAAAGGGGTGTCCGAGGACCGTACCTATCCAGGGTTAATATAGGGTGAGACCACTATATTAGCTTGCTTGGTAGTCATACATAGGTATATGTACTCTTCGAGACCTTTCCAGAGTCTAGTAGGACTCTTCCCTGTAGGGGGCAGGAAGCTCTAACAAGGTTTATAGTTAGTTGAAAAGATGTATAACGGTAACATCTTAGGTCTCTAGGTCTAGTCGACCGGAAAAAATTACTTCCGGGGAGTACGGCACGTTCTGAGATTCCACATATACAGTAATGCTCTGGTATACTTCCATCAGGACGACATGGCTTGAGCCCAAAAAACGGATTTTGAGCGAAGCGAAAAATCTATTTTTGGGTGAGATGGCCATGTCGTCCTGATGGACCTGCCCTTGCCTTTCTAAGAAAGGGCTGTAGGACCCCTCCCTACATACAGTATCTGTAGCACCTCGTGTACGCTACAAGGAATACAGATGGCGCCAGGATTGGCGCCCGGCACGCTTACGAAACGGGAGATAGGGAGCCTTGGGAGCGGCTCCCCCCTTTTTCTTTCCCGAATTCGTTTCTTGCCAATTGCCCCCTGCGAGACGAAATCTCTGTTCAGGGTGCAGATTGCCATGTGGCGTGTCAAGAATACGTCCTCTGATATGTCGCGATATCCCTTTCAGGAGGGATATTCGCTCCAGGAGTTAGAATTCTGGTACCTTAAGGTAAATTCTCTGGGAATATCGCCGTAGTTGTAATATACCCTAGGAAGCTACCTTATAGGAACTTCCATCAGGACGACATGGCCATCTCAACCAAAAATAGATTTTTCGCTTCGCTCAAAATCTATTACACATATATATATATATATATATATATATATATATATATATATATATATATATATATATATATATATATATATATATATATATATATATATATATATATATATATATATATATATATATATATATATATATATATATATATATATTTGGGTGATATTGCCGTGTCATTCTGTTGGAAGGTTCCTAATAGTAGCTTCCTAAGGACTATATGTACTACATTGATACTCCTAGAGAATTAACTTTTAGGTCTCCAAAATTCTAACTCTTGGTGCGAATATCCTTAAAATATCTCTCAAGGATATCTCATAATATCAGGGGACGTATTTTTGACACCCCTCATAGCAATCTTCTCCCCGAATAGCGTTTACTCTTCGAGGGGAAAAGTGGCAAAATTATAAGGGGAGCCGTATCAAGGTTGCACTTCTTCCCATACTACTATTGAGTATCAAGACAGCGCCATATCCAATATGGTGGACATTCCTGATTTTGTGGCGAACTTGCACGGTGGTGTTCCCTGTTGATCTAACTTTTTCGATTTATTTTCAAGGATTATTATTCAATATCCATCTTCTTTCACCTCTTGAAAGTTGAATATTGATTCTTCACAATGTGTGTATTTTAGCTTCTGTCTCACAATGAAATTAGAGTAATTTATTGTGATTAGGAGCTAGGCCTGTTACTGGAGGCGCCATTGGCGCTGTAGTTTGTTAGGCATGTGTTATTTAGTTAGTAAGACAACAGTCCCGGTTGAAATAACATTAATTAATTCATTTTGAAAGGCGGCACTGCTGCTGTCCCCTTAACTGTATATGCAGACCCGAGGATGGATAATAGAATTCTCCTGCAGCGTAGGATGGCGCCGATACTGAAACAGAGTTTCTTAAGGATGTATAGGACTGACAACCTTGCAGGCTCCTTCCCCTCTCCCTCTGTTCTTTTGTGATGGCCTAGCCATCGTATCTCTTTCACCCGTCGTCCTGCCATCTCACCGTTTGCTGGTGAATTGTGCGGCTGGCTAGATTCCTACTCAACAGATGTTGTCCGACTGCCTGCGGCTATGCCGGGTGCTGGCAGCCACGAAAACTGCCGGCAGCCATGTTGGCTGACGGCAGCCATATTTTATATAAACTGCCGGCGGCTATGCAGGCTGCTGGCAGCCATGTCATTTGTCGGCGGCTGGCGGCTGCTGGCAGCCATGTCATTTGTCGGCGGCTGGCAGCTGCTGGCAGCCATGACGGTGTTGGTGGGAAGATTCTTCTGTCACCAAGGCTCTTCAGTCCTCCCTTGGGCTGCCAGCCACAAGTTTTATTACTAGGGTATTAGCCTGGCCGGCACAGATTGGTGCTGATCCAGCCGGCAATATGCCGACTGTACCAGTGCTGCGGGGTGCTACCCGGCCGGCAAAGTGCCGGCGGGCCATGTACCGGCTGGACCTTGCCGGCGATAGTACTGGTGGTTGGATGGAAGCCTGTATGTTACATTTTCCCCTTCCATTTCAACGTTCTTTCTGGAGAAAGGCAGTAAATTAGATATTTACGTCCTTAATTAGTGTATACATACACAGTAATAAGGCAGCCTTCACTCCATGCTGTCTCTCTTTCTTTTAGCTAGCATTCTGGCTGCGCTGGCAGGGACTAGCTATGCCGGCTATATGCTGGCTGAATTACAGTATATGTTTCTACAGGTAGTCAGTATATTTGACGTACAGGATATACTACAGATCGAAAACTGTTGTAAATATCATACTAGTAATTATTCTTCTATATATCTTGAGTATCCTTGCCCAGGTGTTTTTTTGAGACCAATCCAATATTGAAAGAATAGAATTTCCTCAATATTCTGATTAGAAATCAGTTAACGTTTTACCCTACAATATTAAATAAATTATAGGGATGGTGGAAGTATACTTCTATCAT
Source organism: Palaemon carinicauda (assembly GCF_036898095.1). Taxonomy (NCBI): domain Eukaryota; kingdom Metazoa; phylum Arthropoda; class Malacostraca; order Decapoda; family Palaemonidae; genus Palaemon; species Palaemon carinicauda. Next base: position 55,325,822 of record NC_090737.1, read on the forward strand.
TAAAAAGTTAGAACCCTTATCATTGAGTTTCCCTGATTAGGAAACTCTATGATTTTAATATTGGAAGGGAAAGTCACAGCAAATGGGCTGTGTAGGATACACAAATATATGTCTTTTATATTTCCTAGTCCAGTCGGCGTCATGTCGGCTGGACCGTGCCGTTAAATGCTAGCCATAATGGCAGCACACTGGCTAAACTACAATATATAATTATAGAGTAGTTGGTATTTTGCAATATAGTATATACTGCAAACAGAAACTATATTGTGAGTATACAGTAGTTAATTTCTAACATATCCTAGGTACACTTGTGCGGGCTTCTGCTGAGAACGTTTCTATATTGAAAGAATGGAATTCCTTCAATAGTCTGATTGGAAATCAGTCATTCTTACCCCTACAGTGTTAAATAATAAAAAAGGGATAGTGGCATTGTACACTTTTCTACCACTAGGTGTTAGAACCCTTTCGTTAGAGTTGCCTTGATAAAGGAATCTCTTTATAGTTAATACTAAGGGGAGGTAACAGCATTTGCTGGCAAGGGATACACAACTATGTGTCTCCCACTATCTCTTTCTAGCTTACTATCCTAATCTATTTTAGTTAAAAGATGACTTTCACATATTGCTTATCAGTGAGATAATCCATTGAATACTCATTCTGCTTTCCTTTCTTTACAGGAGGAACCCCAGATGACATGTGTTGCAGTCTTCTGCAATATTAAGATAAGAGTAAGTTCTTTTACAGTCATAATACATGCAGGTTTCATACCCCCCTGCAATATCATTTCTGAATCCTTGCATTATTGGAACCCCTAAGTTTGCAATATATGTCGGACCTTAATGTCCATGGGCTTCGATAACCCCAACTCGATGGAGTCTAGGGATGCAGCTCGTGAGAAACTACGCAACTTGGTAAGAGGATTCCAGAAAATCTCTCCGGGACCATACCTACCTAATGATAGGATGCGTAGCTTACTATTTCCGAAAGCAAGTAGGGAAATAATGGTGCCTGAGGCACGATTTGCACCTCCCTGCATCCAGATAGCATTTGGGACAGAGGGCAGGAAGCCCCCACAGGAAGAGGTGGACAATGTCATGTCGGAATTGCTTCCATCTGGGCCGGCTCTAGAGCCGTTAACATCGACATTTTCACCTTCTACCCCTCTATTAGACAAAATGGATTAATTACTGGCCCATGTGAAAGGTCTAATAGAAAAATTTTGTAAACAAGGCGAAAAGGAGGAAGCGAAATTCAAGACAGAACCCTATGAAGCTCCCCTTGTCGCTCCCCAAGGGTCATACAAACAACCCAGAGACCAAGACCTTCTGACATGCTCCAAAACCAATCCCTGGAGGTATGCAGAGCTTATGCCGATTTTAGACGGCAAACTCTACATCTCGGAGAAGATGGGTGCTGTTCATTTAGACCAAATTGATTTTTGGCCAAGCTTTGGTGCTTTCCCTAATTGCTTCATTCGACTGAAGCATGAACCAACGTCAGGAAAAGAAATGGAATGGAAGGAGGTCATGATTCTCGACCATGATAAGATAAGGCACAGGCTATCTTGTCAAGTAGCCTGAGAAAGGCAGGTTACTCGGTGTAAAAAGTGTTCACACTAAGTAACAGACATCCTACCTTTCTTGCTCCTGCTTCAATAACATTCCCCTTTACATGGAAGGCATTTAAATCTGTTGCCAAGGATGTGGAGGTAGGTAAACCATGCCCTCCACCCGAGGAGTGCGAACCTCTGTCACCAGCCTTTCCCATGCAGGAGAAGGATTGGAAGGAAGTCCACTTAACCTTTTCAGCAGGAAAACTAAACGTGGATGTCGCTAGATGACAGTATAGCGAGAATCTCCCTAAACTTTCTGAGTTTCTTTTGTACAAGGAACAAGAGAAAAAGGAGAGACTTGCAGCTTCCCTCTCCCTACAGAACTGCATAAAGTTGTGTTCAGCCCATCAAAGTACCCCAGACATGCTCATGGTCTTGGCCAAAATGCACATGGCCACCTTATGCCTTTATGAAGGCTAGGAGAGCCTGTAGGGAGTTTATGTTTGCTGCCCCAACAGTGAAACATGAAACTAGGAAGCTAATATCTTCCAGCATCTGGAGTAGAGACCTCTTTCCAAACGAGGTAGTTAGAAAGGTGATTAAGGAAGCCACTACAGAGAACATAGGACTTTTCCAGAAGTGGGGCATATTTTCAAAGAGAAAATCTTCCACGGATGTGGGTCCCCGACATAAAATGAAGACAGAAAAGTCTAGAAATGATCCTTGGGCTGTTCAACAACATCCTACGGTTCCGACGACTGTGGTGCCATAGGCAGGCAGTCGAAGATGTAAACTTTCTGATCAGGCGAAGTAAAGAGACTCTTCTGGTAAGAGGGAGGTTCCTTCTGGATCGCTGGACCTTCGACCCTTGGGTCTAAGGCCTAATCAAAATGGGACTAGGATGGAAAATAGACATGCCTCCACCATTATTTTCTCAACTCTTCCTACACTCCTACCCCATACTAGAAGAGTATACCTTAGAGCTCTAGAGCATGCAGGTGGTAAGGAAAGTATAGTCCATCGAATTCCAGGGAATGCTGTTTGGTGTTCACAAGAAGGACTCAAGAAAACTCAGAGTCATTCTGGACTTGTCGCCACTCAACAAGTTCAAATAAAACAGTAAGATCAGAATGTTAATCCTTCTGAACATAAGTACCCTCTTTAAAAAAAGGGGGTTCACAGTCTTGTCAGACCTGAAAGATGCCTATTTGCAGCTTCCAGTCAGTTGCCCCCTCTGCTCCTACCTAGGATTTAAGTTACAGAGGATAACGTATGTCATAGGAATGATACTTGTCTGACTAAGCTCAGTCATAAGTATCTTCATGGGATTGGCGGACACAGTCACGCAAAAACTAAGCCTTAAATGGTTCAGGTAACATAGTACCTGGACGAAAGGCTGGTGTGGGCAGCACTCGTAGTGGCTGGTCTATGAGCTACCAAGGAAGTAATCCGATTCCTGGAACATCAGGGATGCCAGATCAGCTTCAAAAAGTCTCGATTCTCTCCAGCTCAAAGGCTTCAATGGTTAAAAAATCATTGAAACCTGTGGTCACACCAGCTCTCCTTTTCCTTGGGGATGTAAAAAGAGATCGCAGGTTCGGTCAAGAGACTATGGGAATCAGTCAGGATTCCAAGACGCTAACAGGGAGGAGTTCTGAACTCTCTCCAGTTCGCTATAGTGACTGACCCAGTGCTAAGAGCACAGCTGAAAGATGCGTTAGGAGTCTGGAGAAGGTACGCATCAATCATTCGAAGAGATCTAAAAGGACCGATATTGGTCCTTCTTTAATCGCTTCCCTAACAATGGTCAAAAGCTAAAAGACTATTGAAGACCGTGCCCTTGCCACTATCCCAACTATTGAAGATCATCCGCATGGATGCCTAGTTGGAAGAATGGGGTGTTCACTCCCATCAGAGGAAAATCCAAGGGATTCAGTCATTTTTATCAAAGGCCATGTTAGTCTTGTCGTGGGTTGGGAAACTCTCTCCACGCAGATCAGACCTCCTCAGGCTGAACTGGGACATCAAAGTGATAAAGAGAAACCGGAACTGACAAGGCTAGAGAGCGTGTCATATAGTTTAGGTGATGTTAGCCATCCCTTGCCTAAAGGGATGGCACCTACCAGCAGTTCATGTACAATCGGTTCGCAATGTGACAGCGGATGCTCTATTCGGGTGCAAGCCAATAGAGTTAGAATGGTCCACAGACGCAGACCTATTCTCTCCCAGATGGGAACAAGTCCCCGAGCTGCAGATTGACCTCCTCGTAATGAGCGTCATGAAGAAACTAACTCTATATGTAGCCCCATATGAGGATCCTCTAGTGGAGATAAAAGCCACCATGTCTCTAGTATGGAACGGATGGACTCAGGAATTCCTGTTCATCCCATCCAATCTCCTGCTGAAGGTCCTCAACATGCTGAAATCCTTCCAGGGAGGATTGGCTCTTTTGGCTCCCAATTAGGCCAAAAGCAGCCGGTTCCCTTTAGTGAAGGAACTGGGGCTGAGGCTGGCCCTAGTACTGAACCCAGGACTATCTCGGAAGGTTCAGAAGTTAATTGCCCTCGATTTATCACAGAGTCCCCAAACCCTTCCTTTCCTGATTTACTTGCCCTAGCGGTTAAGAAAAGATTTGGGATTTCAGAAGGCAATATAGAATTCTTAGAAGAATACAATTCTAAGTCAACTAGAAGATAATATGAGTCATCTAGGAAAAAGTGGGTTGCTTTTGTAAAAGCAAAAGGACCAAAAGAAATTTCAATCAACTTCTGCTGTCTGTCCTTCTTTGCCCACCTTCATAATCAAGGTCTGGCGGCCCACACGATAACTACGTGCAAGGCAACCTTGACTAGACCTCTTCTATATGCCTTTTAGGTAGATATGGCAAATGAAATCTTTAATAAGATTCCCAAGGCATGTGCAAGGCTTAGGTCTGCAGCACCATCAAAGCCCATCTCATGGTCTTTGGGCAAGGTCCTAAATTATGCCTCATCTGTGAACAATGAAGATTGTTTCCTCAAGGATCTAACCCAAAAGGTTATTTTTCTGCTCGCTATAGCCTCTTGGGCTAGAGTTAGTGAAATAGTGGCCCTATCTAGGGATGAGTGCTACATTTAGTTCACAGAAGCGGGAGAATTGAATCTCTTTCCTAATCCAACCTTTCTTGCTAAGAACGAGCTACCCACTAAGAGGTGGGGTCCCTGGAGAATCTGCCCTCTGAAGGAAGATGTCTCTCTATGTTCTGTAGAGTGTCTAAAGGTCTATCTTCGTAGGACTTCAGACTTCAGGGAAGGACAGCTCTATAAAAGATAAATGTCTGGACCAAACATATCCATAAAACAACTGAGGGTGAAGCTCACCTACATTATTTGCAGAGCAGATCCTGAAAGTACACCCGCAGATCATAATCCGAGGAAAATTGCTACATCACTGAACTTTTTTCAGCATATGGACTTTGAGCGTCTTCGCTCATATACTGGATGGAAATCATCCAGAGTGTTCTACAAACACTGTGCTAAGCACTCTATGAACTGAAGCATTATGTGGTGGTGGCAGGTAGTGTATTAAAAGCTGTCGTCTAATTCTGCGATGAACAGTTAATTGATTGGGACTGTCAATTAAACGGAGAAGGTGTCAACACTTTTAGTGTGATACCCATCAAATGAGCGTTACCATAGTGACACTAAATCTGTTCAAAATCTCAGGTGTGGAATTATACAGATAATACTTGTGTCATGTGTATATAGTACACAATGTTAATAGGATACAACATTTACAGAAATTATAAAGGAAATATTTTGTTAAAAAATTTTTCTTCAGTCTGAGAGTGGCACTCATATTTCTTCCCTTTTTAAAAAAGGAAAATAATTTTTGTATACGTCGTATATATAATTCCTTTATCATGCTACATTCGTTTCACTTGTTATTTCATTTAGTTATTTATTAGAAATAAATGTCTGTTAGAATGTAAATGCGTCCTAATTCGCCCTGCAATTTGCATATTTAAGATACCGGAGTTCTTTGACTTACTCATGTAAGTATACTTCATATCATTGTATGCTTGCAAACAATGGATATAATGGACACTGATATTGTTCCGAAAATATATACAAACCGTGAGACTGTTTGTATACCCAGTGTATACTTATGTTTGTTCATATAATATATGCTAACCTTTAGGCCCCTTTTCTACGGTCTAGAATGACTCTTCCCTGTAGGGGGCAGGAAGCACTAACATTGTTTATGATTAGTGATTATGACGGATATCGGTAACGTCATTTGTCTCAAATTGTCCAGATGACTATAGAAATATTTTCCAAAGGTTAAGGCACTGATGAAAATCCATAGATACAGTAATGCTCTGGTATGCTTCCATCAGGACGAAATGGCTTGAGCCCAAAAAACGGATTTTGAGTGAAGCGAAAAATCTATTTGTGGGTGATATCACCATGTCATCCTGATGGACCCACCCTCCTTTTCTATAGAAAAGATCTTTGCAGAATCCCTCCCGAAAATACTGTATCTGTAGCACAATGCTCAATGCTACAAGGAATGTCTGCCATATTGGATATGGCAATATCTTGATACTCAATAGCAGTATGGGAAGTAGAGTAACCTTGATACGGCTCCCATTCTAATTTTGTCACTTTCCCCTCGAAGCGTAAACGCTATTCGGGGTGAAGATTGCTATGTGGCGTGTCATGAATACGTCCCTTGATATTATGCGATATCCTTGAGAGAAATTTTAAGGATATTCGCGCCAGGAGTCAGAATTCTGGAGACCTAAAGGTAAATTCTCTGGGAATATCACTGTAGTACATATATTCCTTAGGAGGCTACTATTAGGAACCTTCCATCAGGAAGACAAGGCGATATCACTCAAAAATAGATTTTTCGTTTCGCTCAAAATCTGTTACGTTTTGAAATTGCACAGAAATTCCGAACAAATCTAGAATAGAAATGATATGAAAATATGTGAATTTATATACCCACACACACACACACACACACATATATATATATATATATATATATATATATATATATATATATATATATATATATATATATATATGTGTGTGTGTGTGTGTGTGTGTGTGTGTGTGCGTGTGTGTTGTGTGTGTGTGTGGGTGTGTATTTCTATATATATATCAGAGACTTGAACGTAGGTTAGAAACAGTGAAGAAATGAATTATATACGATAATTCGGATTTAGTTACATCCTTCATTAACAACTAATTGAAATGAATATATATCCTTTTACAATTTATATAGCGCCATCCCCTTATGAGAGGCATCAAATGATGGGGTTTTCTTGTCCATTACACCGATATGTGAATTTGGAAAAAATAATTTATCTCACAATTGAAATGAAGGTCTCCTGCAAAGTTTTCCCACTATATAACAAATGATTAATGTTCAAGTCCTTTAAAGAAGTCATATCCTAATTACAATGAGAAAGGGTTGTTCCATGATACTTTTTTTTTATTGCGTCTGTGTTTACTATAAATTTTTAACTTTTAGGCATAGGAAGGCATTTTTTTCAAATCAGCCAATACCTATACACATACTCAAACTATAACAGTTTGACTTTTTTAGAAACAAATTTCTTATCATTCCTGATGAAATAAAAACAGAATTATCAATTAATTTTCTTCACTTTTCCCAGTGTCAGTAGAAGGATATTAGACAAATGTAATGTAACCCGAGCAAGCACCTCCCACCATAAAATTCCGTTTGTTTACAAAACTTAAAGATGACCTTCTATTACCTTAATTCTATTGTTGTTTACAGGTTGACTATATAGATGTACCAAAACCTCTGCATTTCCATACAGAGATTTGAATGAGCACAATATAAACAAGAGGGCAAATAAAAACCATAATTCTATTTCACTTACTAAATTAAACTATCTGGTTCATTGCTACTCATACAAAAAGGTCATACGCATCACTACGATGAAAAATCCGAAAATAAACGTCAACTTTCTTGTTATGAAATTTTACACAAAGCGCATACACAGGTGCACAGCCACCTGCTTGTCCTTTCACAGATCATAAAACCATGAAGAAGCAGGTAACATTCGGTTCAACATAGCTAAGGTGCAATGAAGGCTTCCGGAAAAAAACAGGGATTGAACTTACTCTAAAGGTAGTTGACCAGAATAAAAGACATTTGCAAAAACTAATTAAACATGTCTTGCTCAAAAGAACACGGAAATACCTTTAACCCATCTCTGAGAAAGTCAAACAAATATGAAGAACAGTCCAGAGGAAAAAAAAAAAAAACAATTAGCAGCATAATCCATACAGCAACATTTCCTGGTACGCATCCATGAAGAAGAGAGAGAGAGAGAGAGAGAGAGAGAGAGGAGAGAGAGGAGAGAGAGAGAGAGAGAGAGAGAGAGAGAGAGAGAGCTTTAGTTGCAGTTTTATGCGTATATAGCTGAGTATTATGTTCACTCATGCCTGTTAAGCAATAAATCTAGAAATATTTTTTGACAAATGAATGGATCATTCCTGTTGAATATAGTGAACGATGTTGGAAATCCATCGGAAATGAACCAGATAAACCTTGGGGATGGATAGCTTACATTGAATCTCTCTCTCTCTAATCTCTCTCTCTCTAATCTCTCTCTCTCTCTCTCTCTCTCTCTCTCTCTCTCTCTCTCTCTCTCTCTCTCTCTCTCTCTCTCTAGGGTAACTATAAAAGGAAAATAGAGTTCTTAGAAGAACTAACCCCAATTGAAAAAAAAAATTGATATATTAAATATAAGTGAAACATGGTATTCCCAAGAGACTGGCTGCGATGACCAGATAAAGGTTTCCAAACTTATAGATCAGACAGAAAAATTGAAACCTAGGAATCAAGGGGGAACCGCAATATATTGAAGAGACATAAATCAAGGAAAAGTCTGTGGAAAATAAAGCAACACAGAATGTGAATTGATTGCGGTAGAATTTGAATTTGAAAAACTAGTGAATATTGTAGTTTACAGACACCCCAAATACTAAAGAGTTTGACATAATAATAGAAAAAATAGATGATATATGTAGAAACCATAAAGACTGGAATATACTTTTATCCGGAGATTTTAACTTTCCTTTCGTGGATTGGAAAGAACGGATAGAAGAAAGTGGTTGTATGTATACATATAAAAAAAAGAGAGTGATAGTAGCGCAGAAGATAAGAGGCAATTTGAAAAGCTTCAGGATATGCTATTAGAACATGATATGCAACAAATAAAACCACATTTCACCAAGAAAGGAAAATGTCCTAGATCTAGTATTTGTGAATGAGGTGAATCATGTTAACGAAATAATAGTGTATAACACGGGAATTTCAGACCACAATGTCATAGAATTTATAGGTCCATTCCAAAGCAAGTGATCGCAGAATTCATAAAAGCACAAAACTTTGGGAAGGATATGGAAAATATAATTCTTATAGTAAGAATATAAAAGGGTCAGAAATAAATGAAGAACTGAATAAAGAATTGAAAAAATGTATTTGTAATTGATAATATACAGGTGTATACGGACTTACTGTACAAAAATACTGGAAAAAATTGTTGAAAAATATGTACCGAAAAAAAACAATAAACAAAAGACATGCATACCAAGAGGAAGAAGGATCTTATTCCAGAAAATTAGAAAAAAAGAAAAAAATGTGGGGAAAATGATGGAAAAAAAATGTAAAATAGAAAATGCAGAACAAAAGATTATACAATCGAAAGAAAATGAAAAAGGGACTTAGAAGAAAGGACACTTCAAAATATATATAAAAAAAAAACAAAGTACTTTACTCTT
>NC_090737.1:55352314-55357314 GCF_036898095.1 Palaemon carinicauda
GAATAAACGGTCACTTTCTGGCTTCCGGTACAGTGTTTTTATGTTCTTTGAAACAGTTACAAGCATGACAACCTTTTATATAATTCTCTATAGATTTTTTCATACCTAATCAAAAGAAGGATTCACATGCTCTTCTTAATGTTCTCTCAATCTCTAAATGCCCTGCATACAGACTTCCATGTACATTGTGGATTGCTCGTTTAATTAAAGAGGGAGGAAGAACCACCCGTGCACAAAATTCCCCTCCCCTCTTTCCGTAAACACAATATAAGAAGTAATTTTCAACAAAAAGATTCTCACGACACACATTCAAAAATGATAGATAACTCTCCGATTTCCCTTTAATCACTGCTCGCACTCTTTCCATCAATTCCTCTTTTTTCTGTCCCTCTCGGACTTCCTTTATGTTCCAACCTCCCAAGTCAATCAAACCTGTATCATCAGGGCATTCATTCTGGATAACCCTGGTCATGTCCTCGGTCATCCACATATATTCCTGTTCATCGTTCGTATTTCTCTCTCTCTCTCTCTCTCTCTCTCTCTCTCTCTCTCTCTCTCTCTCTCTCTCTCCTGAGTCCACTCTGTCCCTCTCGTCTACTGCATGTGCATCGCGAGATCTCTCATCCTGTTTTCTATTTCCTCTATTATCATAGGGGTCTTCAATATTTTGGTTACGTTCTTCGTTCCTCATTTGTGACCAAGTTGTTACTTCTATTACTGCACTTCTAGAAAGATCATCAGCTACCTTGTTGGCCTTACCTTCTATGTGGTGAAAACACTTTATATTAAAATCTAACAATCTCTCAATCCATCTCGCTTGACGAGGGGTCAAATCCTTTTTATGATACAAATCACGTAAGGGGCGATGGTCACTTCGCGACTCAATCGATTGACCTAATAAAAAGAATCGATGCCTCTCTAGAACCCAAAGAATAGCCAAAGCCTCTCGATCGAATGTACTATAATTCTTTTTTGCCCCTTTTAACACCCGGAAAGCAAAACAAATGGGTCTCTCTCATCCTTTATCATCTCGTTGAGAAACTACGCCACCAATATCCACGCTACTTGCATCTGTTGTCACTAAAAACAGGCGATCAAATCTAGGATATGCGAGTAATTCGTTGCTAGTTACGGCAGCTTTCAAATAGTTAAAGGCCTTTTCTTTTTCCTCTTCCCTATTTATTACTTTTTGTTTCTTTAAAGCATTTAAGGGGTTCGATATCTCTCCAAAACCTCTTGTGAATTTACGGTAATACCCAGCGAGCGCAAGGAACCCCACTACTTCCTTATAGTTACGTGGCCTGGGAAAATCTGTAATATCTGCTACCTTGCTGGGGCAGGGTTGGATACCTTTTGGGGGTATTATGTGACCTAAAAATTCGACCTGTTTACAGAAATATTTGCCCTTGGACAAATTTATTTTCATACCATTACGTCGCAATGCTTCTAAAACTTTACAAATATTATTATTATATTGTTCGGCCATTTTCACTGTAATTATATCATCTAAATAAAGAAGATCATTAGGGCCAATTAAGGGCATTGAAACCGCCATCATTACTTGAGAAAAATAACTTGGAGCATTTTTAACATCGAAAGCAAGTAAAAAAACTGAAATAATTGATCGTTAGCTATAAATGCCGTTTTACATTTACTGTCTCTCTGAATGAGTATTTGATAGTATCCAGATTTTAAATCAACAGTTGTAAAATATTTGTTATCCCGTACTTTTACAAGTAATTCTTCGATTGAGGGCAAAAGGGAATGCATTATCCTATGTGATTGCATTCAATTTCCTATAATCAACACACACTCTTACCGAGCCATCCTTTTTCCTAACAGGTAAAATTGGAGAAGCAGAGGGGGATTCGCTCTCCTCGATTATCGCTTGTTCCCTTAATTTATTAATTTCCCTTTCCATCTCTCCCTGTAAATGAATGGATACCTTATAAGGCCTTGACCTGATCGGCTCTGCCTGCCCAGTTTCATTGTTAAAGGGAAATAGATCAATCCTCCCGGGTGGCTCATCTCCAATTGCGATTACATCAGTATATTTATTGACAATATCACTAACTACAGGCTTATATTCTCAGGGACATAATTTCCGCACTTGCATAATGAAATTCTGAGTGCATTCGTCTGTGCGGGCTGGAGTTGTGGCTCCCAACATCCTATTATAAGCAATTTCACATAACTCTAATTCACATACAGAATCACTTCCTAGAACAACGCTTTTATTTGACAAATCAACTATCATTATGTCAGCTCTCTCTTCCCTTTAATTTCTGTCCATACCTCTAATATCATATCGGCCCAATTGTCATGGGGTTTAACAAATACTTTGGTTCCTTCCGCAAGAGGGTGACACGGGGTCATAGATATGATCGTAAGGGTCTGGGGGGGACAACAATTCTCCTCTCTCAGGTATAGCTGTTAACTTACTTAAATGTCTCTCCGAGCTAACACATGCACTTACTGTCTCATGACTTTCTGTCGGCAAAATATACCCTCCTGCTTTTACTGTTATTGTATTTATTCCCCCAAAAAGGATAATTTGATTATTAGATATAAAGTCTATTCCAAGGATAGCCTAAATTACTGGAATTCCCAAGGTGGGAAAGACAAAAAATCATGTGTGATCTTCACAGACCCCACTTTAAACTGGACGATTGATGTATAATTTATGTGTAGTTTATTTTCTCCTGGCATGTCAAGAACAATGGATGCTGCTGGCTATATTGGATTTGAGGAGAATTTGTTTCAATCATTGAAACACTGGCACTCATGTCAATCAGTGGTCTGATGATTTATCTTGCAGGTCGATCCTAACTGCTAGCTTTATTAGTTGGCCATTACGAGATATGGGGCACGGGCCGATGACCTGGGGATCCTTGGGTGGGGCACTCCACTCGTCGGTGCCCTTATCCTCCACAGTGCTAACATCTGAAGACTCTGCTAATCCGCTGACTGTATTCCCCCATACCTCTCTTTGGGGGTCGACTTCCTCTCATGGCTGCCAACTTCTCGGTATCGGCTCCGTTATTCCCAGTCCTTTTTTCTTCTGGCAAACTGTCTAAAATATTTTGTATCGCACTCACTACATCTGCTAACGAGCGATTATCATCGAACAAATAACCACATAAGTACGAGTTTACTAATCTGTGAATATATTTATGGGGAATTGTCTTTTCATCACTTCTGGGAGATTGGCACTCTGGGTAGCAAATGAATCGCAATCCCGAAAAATGCGAGTTGGAAAACTAAGAACGGATTCACCTTCCCGTATTTTGGGTTTGTAATTCTCTTTTAGGTTTCCCTTCCTCGCATCAGGCAAGGCATACTTCTCAAATAAATGTAGTTTCATTTTAGTATAACTTCTTAAACTTTTTTTGTGGGCAAACACATTACTTCCATTGCCTTAGCATCTTTCAGCAATCTAATTAATTGAATAACTTTTTCTTTTTCAAACCACCCATATGTGGCTATTTCAAAGTCTCTCAAAAACACTTCAATTGATTGAAAACCTTTTTTAGGCCTTTGATCATCGAAAGGCCTAACATTTATCTGGAGTTCTGGCAACTTTCGAATTACAATTTGCGTATCTTCACTTGGCTGTGCATGTGTACTTTCATTAGTGCGCGTTTGAACTTTGCTTATGTACCTCGGATATGCAAGCAAGCCGCTCCTGTTCTGGTTCCACCAAGAGTCTGTTTATTGACTGTTGTAAATTATCTGACTTATTTTCCAGTTCTTGCATTCTAATTTCCTGTCTCTATTCTTCATCGGGAACGCTATATGCCCCTGCTCCTTCATTCTCATCTTCAACAGCAGCCGTGTCTGCTATGTTAGTCCTTGTGTATCTCGGCATCTTCAACTTTTATTCCACCGGCTCCAAGAACAACTTCACTCACAGCATACACAAAAAGACATATTTTTTACACCTGACACCAATATAACCCGTGCAGACGTATAATGAGACATCGGCATTTGAATTTTCCTCATTTATTACAAAAGGTTCGTTCGTAAGTACACAATACACAACTGCCCTCTCAGGTGAGGGTCTTGTCAAATCGAGTGCTCACCTGCAACTAACTACTGCCTTCGTTCTCAAAATGCAAGGTTTGCAATACATGCTGACACATAGGTTTTTGTGGAATACTCATGAATATTGAGTTCATTTACCTTGCTATAAAACACACACACATATACATGAATTAGGACACACACACACACACACATATATATATATATATATATATATATATATATATATATATATATATATATATATATATATATATATATATATATTTATATATATATATATATATATATATATATATATATATATATATATATATATATATATATATATATATATATATATATATATCTGTGTGTGCGGTCAAATACATTACAAATTGGCCAGGCACCAGCAGCTCGTTGTGATATTATCACTGGGATGTTTTTGGGTGCATTGGATGATTAGATGGTAATACTATAGATACTCTTTACTCTGGTTATGGCATATTCCTTTCACATTCTTCTTTGTTCTCATACACCTGAAACACAGAGATTACAAAACAATTGACCTTTGCGCAAGGGGATAACAACTGCACTTTAATTTCTTAGTGGCCAATTTCCTCTTGGTAAGGTTAGAAGAGACTATATAGCTATGGTAAGAAGTTCTAGGAGAAGGATACTCCAAAATCTAACAATTTTTTCTAGTCTTACGTTGTGCTATACCATGGTGTTCCATTGTTTTGGGGGTCGAGTTTTCTTGTTTGAGGGAAAATTCGGTTACACTATCCTCTCTTACTTCTCGTCCTCTTGTTTTTTATTGTATATATATATATATATATATATATATATATATATATATATATATATATGATAAATTTTGCACATTTTCACGTGTTTTTCATATTCAAATAAGCCATATATATTTTTTATATATTAATGTCTGGATTCTCTTAACGACCTCGGGATCAGAGCCCCAG
>NC_090737.1:55362314-55369814 GCF_036898095.1 Palaemon carinicauda
TATAATGCTAAAAAACTCTGTATTAGAGATTATAGACCCTAAATTTTTCAATAATTCTCCCTGAATAAAATTTTCTCCTTACAATGATATTCCAACATCGATTGCATATTACTATCTCATCATCTCAGTTTTTCTTCTATATATCTTGAGCCCAAATTCCTGTGATATTTCCTGCAATCTGGTAATCAAATGCTGCTAATCCTTTGGTGTTCTACTAACAAGGACACCGTCCTCAGAATACTTTAAGTTGGTAATTTTCTATTACCAATCATGTCCAATCCTTCTCCATTATCTCCAACTGTTCTATGCATAACAAAATCCCTGAAGAGAATAAACAACATAGGTGACAAAACATTCCCTTGGAGTACTCCGCTATTCACTAGAAATTCCTTTGATATGACTTCACTAACATTAACTTTATACTTACTAAGCTCATATTAAAGAAAACCTTAATAATAAGGCAGTATTCGCCAAAAAGTTGGCCCGTGCACACATTCAATGACTTTTTCATGGTCCACAAATGCTATCTAAAATTCATTTCTATACTCTCAACTTTACTGTCAAAAAAAGTCATAAAGTAAATATTTGGTTATCATATATTTTACGTCTTCTAAATCCTGCTCGTTCATCCCTCAGCTTTTCACCAATATTTCTCTCCAGTATCTTTAGAACAAGCATACTAAATATTTTAAAGACACCCTATCTAAGTGCGATGCCTGTGTAATTACTGCCGTCAGTTACATCTCCCTTTTCTATCATTTTCATCAAAACTCCTAGCTCCGATTCATCAGGTTTTGCCTCTTCATGCCGAAAATGAAGCGACCCACAGAAGATTTACAAAATTATATTGTAGAATGTAGCGTTACTCAATCGTATCCAAGGGATATCGATCTCCTAAATTTTTAATGTTAACTATGATTTTAAATACATTGAATTTTTTCATGGGCACATTATGGTCTTCTTCAGTTTCAGTATATCAATGAAATTGTTCCCTTCATATCTGCTATTCACGACCTCCCTAAAGTATTCTATCTACCGTTTTCTTTAAGTCATCTGCTATTATAACAGACATATCTCTTTTTTTGAAGGGTATATGCTTCTTGATTTTTGCCCCCGTACAAATTTCATTAATAATTCTATGAACATTTCTTACACCATAGGCACTCACTGAATTCATAGCTTTGTGAGCCTCATCTCCTTTCCTGTCTAAAATTTCTCTCCTGTAATTCCTGGCTTTTCTTTTGACCTCAATATCAATGTTGGAATATTTAACACTCTCCACCTCGAAAACTTTTAACTATTATTTTCTGTCTTAGTCTCTTTTTATTGTATTCCAAATATTATTTGATATCCATGGCTTTCTCCATATAACTTCATCTTCTAAAACTTCATTGCCGACTGACTGATATATATTCTTAATATCACTCCATTCTCCATTAATAATCTTTTCTTCGTCTTTTAAAGTGTATAAGACTGCAAATCGATTCTTACATTCAATTGCAAAGGTTTCTCTCTGTTCTTCTCCTAGAAGCTTACTATGTATTTCAGCTGCCAGGACCCAAGGTTTATTAATAATATCTTTCAAACCAATCGACTGACTGGTATGGTACTTTGCAGCAGAGTTTCTCACCCCCTCCCTAATTTTTGCTAAAATAAAATCCATGTCCAAACATGTATTTTAAAGGCACTATTCTCCTGAACTTCACAACATGATAAGGCTATCCAGTAAAGCTTTATGAATTCATTAGAAAAAGCACACTTGGGGTACTTATCCCTCCTAACATCCAGCTACCTTTCCTCCTTGTTTAATCCTAAATTCCCCGCCTGTGTTCTTATTCCTTCCCAACTCATCTCAATCTCGTTTTCTGTCTGCATTCTTTCTAAATTCCGTTATGTATTTTCTTATTAGTTTCTTATCTTTTTTATTTATAGCTTACATTACAGTAGTTTCTCTCTCTCTCTCTCTCTCTCTCTCTCTCTCTCTCTCTCTCTCTCTCTCTCTCTCTCTCTCTCTCTCTCTCTCTCTCTCTGAACAATATATAATGAATAATTCATAGCATTCACCTGGAGTGGTGAAATTATAGCAATAACTAGGCATGTGTTTTATTTCATTTCATATCATTATGGATAAGTAGAACATCCTTGTCATCGATTACAATTATGACGATGACTGGATCCATGCCTTCGTGTATATTATCCGATGAACAGTACTGCTCTTCGAACCATCTGGACCTTCTCGTAGCACCAGGTCACACATCCTTGGTCACTATCTGCATTGGCCCCCGGTGCCACGCTCGCAGATCTACCCATGTGAATCTCTGCAACGTTGAACACACATGTTCCTTTATACAGTCCCACAGTCCTTCTATTGTATTTTATTCGGGATGGCCATGCGTCAACCGGATGACCACATGAACCCAAGCCCTAATGATTAGCAAACCATGTAGCAAGGTTCAGGTTGTTCCTTTTCTCCAATCAGCAGCAGCTCAGGTCACAGGATATGTGGTGGAAATGGTAATCTGCGGCACTCCAACCATTTCCCGAGATCTACTTTTCTAGTGACAGTGATGGGACAACAGCTATCCTCCATAAACTGGCGGTGGTAGGGTATATTGTCCAGCACCAGCATTGATGGCTCATTGAGCACGGGTAAAAGCTACGATATCAGCAATCGTATGAAATGGGCGCAGTTAATTTTATCATGGTAGTCTCCTCATTTTTTTTTCTTTTGCAGGGTAGGACTGAAATGATTCATTGATGAATCCTACATCTGTGCCACCTGCTACTACCACAAACCACTCATGATCACCAGGAGGCACATGGATGCTGAAGGAGGCAGTGGTATTAGGATGTGATGTTACCACCTTCTTTGTACTGTGGTGCATCTGCATAGTAAACCAAGTGTCGTTGATGTAATTGGTAATTGGTAAAGTTCATGTATATTTTATGGATGCCCTTGTGCTAGGAAAGAGTATCTCCATTGACAAGACTGTTTATTGAACAAAAGCTTATAAAAAGTGCTCCATATTCATTTGGAACTTCGTCAAGACCCCCAACATGAATTACATTCTCTATACATTGATTTTTCCTTCCCACTCAAGCATTGAGGCTACCAATCAAAATTGTCATATCTCTCTTTGGGATCTCATCTATTGCTCTCTGGAGTTCTTCATAGTATTAATCATTCATTTCTTCAGGGCATTCATTTGTTGGTCTAATACATTTTTAGCTTATATCAAATTTGAAACATATTTAAAATTTTCATAGATAAAGAGGAAATGGGAAAGGGATTTTAAGAATTTAGATTGGGGAAATTTAGGAATTTACATAAGAATTTTAATAGTTTATTATTATTATTATTATTG
Source organism: Palaemon carinicauda (assembly GCF_036898095.1). Classification (NCBI taxonomy): domain Eukaryota; kingdom Metazoa; phylum Arthropoda; class Malacostraca; order Decapoda; family Palaemonidae; genus Palaemon; species Palaemon carinicauda. Next base: position 55,365,680 of record NC_090737.1, read on the forward strand.
TTATTATTATTATTATTATCATTATTGTTATTATCATAAAAATCCTTGAAATGATTATTATTATTAATATCAATTTTATTTACAAAATTAATATACGCGCGCTCAACTCTCCAGTAAGTTAATGCCTTTTCTGTTCATGTAGTCATCATCATTCTTACCTTTTTTCTTCAACTCTATTTGTATTATATATAAAACTTACATACATACATACATACCTACATACACGCACACACACACGCATATATATATATATATATATATATATATATATATATATATATATATATATATATATATAAATATATATATATATATATATATATATATATATATATACATATATATATATATATATATATATATATATATATATATATATATATATATATATATGTGTGTGTGTATATATATATATATATATATATATATATATATATATATATATATATATATATATATATATATATATATATATATATATATCTATATCTATATATTTATATATATACATATATATATATATATATATATATATATATATATATATATATATATATATATATATATATATATATATATATGTACATATACACATATGTATAAACATATACATATATATATATATATATATATATATATATATATATATATATATATATATATATACATACATACATACATACATACACACACACACACACACATATATATATATATATATATATATATATATATATATATATATATATATATATATATATATATATATATATATTACTTCGTTCTAAGATTTCCTTAGCAATTCCATTAAAACATGTTTCACTCAGGGCCGAAATATCCAATATATATATAAATTAATTCTCCACCCCTGTAACTTCCCAATCTGATTCCTTGTTATAGCATCACAATTACCATTTTAGAATTTTTCTTTAGTTTTTATATATCGGGAGATTCTTAGCACCCCTAGTCGTCTGTGACAGTGGGCCACCTTTCAGTTACTCTTTTCATAGACTGACTAAAGCCATAGAGGATTCATTGGCTAAATTCATCAAAGGAGAGCCAGTTCATAGTGATACGCAGTACCTAACTAACTAAGGCAAGTGTCCCTTGCCCGTTCATTCTAATTCGTATTAAGTTGTAACCGCCAGACATGAGGATTAGAAGTTGAAGGGACATCTTGTCAATCACCTTAAACCCAATCCGTCATCCTTCTGCCAGTTACTTTATCGAGATTTAGTATGCTACATTTGCCATACACAAAGTACTCATTAACTCACCAGGTAGTATATCTTCTTATATAAATGTAGAAACATGGATTTCTGAGATATACCGCTATCAAGGTATATAACGCGCACACACACACACACACACACACACACACACACACATATATATATATATATATATATATATATATATATATATATATATATATATATATATATATATATATATATATATATATATATATATATTGATAATGTTTCTTTGAATATGTATGACTCTTTCAAAATTTTAGGTGTGATTCTCGACAGTAAATTTATTTTTGAGAAACATATTAGGTCTGTCTTCTTCAATTGCACAAAAAATAGGCTTATTGAGAAAGGCTTTCAAGATTTTCGGTGATCAATCTATTCTGAAGAAGTGTTTTAATTCTTTCATTCTACCTTGTTTTGAGTATTGTTCTCCTGTCTGGTCTTCAGCTGCTGATTCTTATCTTAATTTGTTGTACAGAAACTTATGGTTTATTAAATTTCTTATTCCTGATATAGATATTAATCTATGGCACCGTCGTTCAATTAGTTCATTATGCATGTTGCATAAGATTTTTCATAACTCTGACCATCCTTTACATTCAGATCTCCCTGGACAATTCTATCCTGTTCGTAATACTAGGCAGGCGGTTAATTCTAATAGCCAGGCCTTCTCCATCACGAGGCTCAATACTACGCAGTACTCTAGAAGTTTTATTCCAGCTGTTACCAAGTTGTGGGATGATCTTCCTAATTTGGTTGTTGAATCAATAGAACTTCAAAAGTTCAAAGTTGGAGCAAATGCTTTTTTGTTGACCAGGTGGACATGAGTCTTTTTATAGTTTATTTATGGCATATTTGTTTTTGATGTTGTTAATAGTTTATATATGACATGTCTGTTTTGATATTGTTACTTATTTTAGAATGATTTATTGTTAATTTGTTCTCTTCATTTATTTATTTCCTTATTTCCCTATTTTTCTCTGTTGGAGCCCCTGTGCTTATAGCATCTTGCTTTTCCAACTAGGGTTGTAGCTTGGATAGTAATAATATATATATATATATATATATATATATATATATATATATATATATATATATATATATATATATATATATATATATATATTTATATATACATATATATGTATATACATACATATATATATATATATATATATATATATATATATATATATATATATATATATATATATATATATATATATATATATGTGTGTGTGTGTGTGTGTGTGTGTGTGTGTATACATATATATGTATTTATATATATATATATATATATATATATATATATATATATATATATATATATATATATATATATATATATATATCTATATATATATATATATATATATATATATATATATATATATATATATATATATGTGTGTGTGTGTGTGTGTGTGTGTGTGTATGTGTGTCTGTGTGTGTGTGTCTGTGTCTGTGTGTATGTGCGTGCTAGTGTACATGAACTTCACCTTGTGGCGATTACAATAATCAGATAGATCACATTACCATTAATTTCAAGAGAAGGACTCTGAGAAACGTATGAAGCTATAAAGGTGCAGGTATTGGTAGTGATCACAAGCTCCTCAATACCTCACATAAATTAAAATTGGAAGCACCCAATAGAAAGATAGATAGAATACCTAGGTTTTATACAACCAAGTTTATAGAGGAAGAGCACAAAGAAATATTTGCAAATGAATGTAGGAATCGAATTGCCGTCTTAGACACTTTAAGAGACAAAGAACAGACAATTAATGAAAAATGGTGTGATACTAAGACCACATATCAGTCAATTAGTAGTGAAATCTTGGGACACGCAGTTAAATGGAGAAAGCCATGGATATTAAATGATACTTGGGATACTATAAAAAGGAGACATAGACAGATATTGATTGTTGAAATTTTTTTAAGGCAGTATTGAAAATTCAAGGTAAAGCATGCTCAGTATTCCAGTATTGATAGTGAGGTCAAAAGAAACATCAGGAATGCTTGAGAGAATATTGGCCAGGAAAGCCGATAAGGCTGATTATGCTCTGAATTCAGAAACAGGCTATGGTGTAAGAATTGCTCATAGAATTGTTAATTAGATCTCGACTTGGGCAAAGAAGAAGAGGTATATACCCATCAGAAAGACAGATTTCTCTGTTAGAGCAACAGAAGATGAAGAAAAAAAACGTTGGATGGAACACTTTAGTGAGGTTATGAATAGGAGATACACAGGGAATAAATTGATTGATACCTGAAGATAATGAAGACCTTGATGTGCACATGAATAAATTCAGTGTGTTTGAAGTCGAAGATATCCTCAAAAACCTAAATAGATGAAAATCCCCGGGATACAATGGAGTGATTGCCGAGATGTTACTGGCAAAAAAACAAAGCGACTCTCAAAGTACTTACAAGATTATTTTGTAGAATGTAGTATGAAAATGCAAAACCTAATGTTTGGGAGTTAAGTGCGTTGGTGAAAAAAAAAGGAAACCTTACTGATTGCAATAATTACGAAAATATATAAGAAAATATAAAGTATGTTCATACTTATGAGACTCTAGAGTAATATTGATGAAAATCTGAAAGATGAACAAGCAGGATTTAAAATAGGTAGAAGTTGCACCGACCAAATCTTGATTTTTAGACATGTACAGCAATGTGTAGATTATGTGAACAACATAGTACTCCAAGAAAATGTGTTATCAACAATTTTGTTTATACTTATCATGGATTTTGTAATGAGTAGAACAGTTGAAGATGCTTGAGAAGGCTATGACTGGATTGGTGATAGAAATTTACCACACCTAGAGTATGCTGACGATGCTGTTCTTGTTACCAGATCAGAACAGGATTTATAA
>NC_090737.1:55374814-55379814 GCF_036898095.1 Palaemon carinicauda
ACTAAAAAGAACCTGAAAAAAACATGTCTTGTTTCTCTTCTGTAACATTGTCTGTTTTTTTTAATATGAACATCTTTGTTGCCTTGAACTTTTGTATATAAAGAAGGGTGTTCTATAATAAAGTCACTCAGTTGTTTTCAACTTGCCTTTGAGTCACAACCTTCTCTCGGCCCGTCACATTGGTGACTCCGGAAGTCGACTCTCTCCTCCCGCCTTTCACCCGCCCCTCATCCCTCCATCGTTGGTACCATGGAGGACTCTACGAAAGTTATTGTTGCGACCTCCCCCCATTGAAACTCTTATCATTCGCCAGCGGAGAGGCGTATGCTTGGTTTCAGTGCGCAGAAGTCCAGTTTTGCATCAGGGGCGTGACTCGCTCAACCACCAAAGCAGATTATGTTCTCGCGGAGATACCAGAGGACACCTTCCCAGAAATATCCGACTAGCTTTGTGAACAAGGAGACACCCCAATAGCGTATGACGCCCTCAAAACATACCTTCTGCAGCAGTACTCGCCGTCACCAGCCGCCCGTATAGCAAAGCTTTTTCAGCTCTCGCAACAACCGTTGGGGACCAAAGGCCTTCGCTTGCCCTCAGGGAAATGACCAGTATCGCTCGCACTGCAACCTGCCACAGATGGCTCTCCTCGTGAGGTGAACCTACTTCATGCCCTTTGGATACGCCGTATACCCGGACCTATACTTGCTGCCATACCCGATATCGATAGTTTATCCATAAAGGACTTGATGACCAAAGCTGACGTCTATTCAAGTCACCCGAAGCTGACGTGAAGGCCGTAAGACATACACGCCTACCCCGTGATGTGCCGAAGCGGCAACAAAGCCACCCACCACCCGGCACCACCTCGCTCGCGCCTCAACCAACGACTCCTACAGCCACCTACTACCTCCCATTTGCCACAGTTTTGCTACTATCACTTCAGATTCAGGGCAACCGTAAAGAAATGTGCCAAGGATTGTCAGTGGCCAAAAAACGTGTAAGTAGGCCATCGCTCGTGGCGGTGACCTCCCGTGTTTCTAATCTTTTCTTTTTACATGATGCAGTAACGGGCGTGCGATTTTTGGTAGACACGGGTGCTTGTCGTTCTCTTTTGCCAAGGGAACTTTTCAGGACACGACATAGTCTGTCTACGTCTGCCGACATCCGCTTGGTAGCTGCCAATGGATCTGTGATACCCACCTATGGTTACGAGAACCTTCCATTATCGTTCGGAAACGGTAAATTTAATTGGAAGTTTCTCGTTACTGACGTCAGATTGCCAATCCTCGGTGCGATATCCTCTCATTTCCACCTTCTGGTCGATGTCGCCCACCGACGATTGGTCAACGCAGACTCGTACTTGTCGACACCTATTCAATCCACCCCTTCGAACCTTGCTCTCCACATCAGCGCACCCACGGATGCCTACGCCCACCTCCTCACATCGTACCGGAAGTTTTCCGTCCAGAACTTTGCCAAACTCCTACGGCTCCTGCCAAGCACGGTATTTATCACCATATCAAGAGGAAGTCTTCGCAAAATTCAGACGTCTGGCACCGGAACGATTGGCAGCCGCCAAACAAACGTTCGATGAAATGGAGGAAATAGGCCTTTGCCAAAAGGCCTCCAGCCCATGGTTGTCACCCTTACACATCGTTCTGAAGAAAGACGGCTCCCTCCGTCCGTCGGCGGGGATTACAGGCGCCTGAACATGCAAACAGAACCGGATCACTACCCCCCTCCCAAACATTGCCGACATGACCTCCTACCTGCACAAAGCGAAGGTTTTCTCTACGCTCGACCTCCTGAAGGGGTATTATCAGGTGCCTATGAACCCAGAAAACATCCCCAAGACCGCCATCACCATTCCGTTTGGTACATACACCTTCAATTACTCTTGTTTTGGCCTTCGTAATGCTGGGGCCACATTTCAACATCTCATGGATGGCATCTTAGGGGACCTCCCCTTCTGTGTATGTTTTGTGGACGACATACTTGTGTTCTCCTCCTCAAAAGAGGAACACCTCTGTCACCTGAGCATCGTGCTCGACCACCTGCAACAAAATGGACTTGTAGTCCGATACCACGAGTGTACCTTTGGCGCCAACGAAGTGTCGTTCTTAGGGCACCGCATCACTCCCGAAGGAGTCCATCCCCTCCCTGAGAAGGTAGCAGCCGTTCAGGACTTCCCCGTGCACTCGACCGTCAAAGCTCTGCAGGAATTTTTGGGCATGATCAACTATTATCACAGTTTTCTGCCAGCCATTGCCGCCACTCTTGCTCCCCTCTACGCCTCCCTCAACGGCAAACCAAAGGACCTGAAGTGTGTCTCCTTCAAGAAGCAGCCTACAGCAATGCAAAGAAGGCCCTATCAACTGCTGCGGCTGTCACTTTTCCTATCCCGCGTGCCCCCTCTCCTTCTCGCCACTGATGCCATCGACGTCGCTATTGGTATAGTATTCGAGCAGGTGGTCAACGGCTCGCCCCGCCCATTGGCCTTTTTCAGCAGAAAACTGTCCAAAGCTGAATCTGGTTATTCTACATTCGATCGCGAATTGCTGGCGGTGCACTTCGCTGTCCGTCACTTCCACTATTTCTTAGAAGGTATGCCCTTCGTCATTCGCACAGACCACGTGCCTCTGGTGCATGCCTTCACTCGACAGTCTGACGCCTGGTCCGCCGTCAACGCCGACATCTCTCCGCCGTGGCTGAATACAATTGCACCCTTCAATACGTCCCTGGGAAAATTAATCCTGTTGTCGATGCCCTGTCAAGAAACACGTTGGCTGCAGTTCAACTGGGATTGGATTACAAACGCCCTACCTGAAGCCCAACGACAGGATCCAGAGTATCAAGCATGTAGTACATCCTGTACGTCCCTCCGTTGGGAAGACTTCCCCCTCGAAGACTCAAACACCACCCTCCTCTGTGACGTTAGTACTGGTAGACCGCGACCTTAGATCCCTGCTCCCATGCGCTGGCAGTTGTTTGATCTCATTCACGGCCTTGCGCATCCCCCAAAAGTTCATTTGGCACGGCACTTCTAAGGATGCTAAGTATTGGGTCCGCGCCTGTACTTCTTGCCAAACTTCCAAAGTACATCGACACACGGATTCAGGAGTGGGCACCTTTCCTCAACCTCAGCGTCGTTTCACACACATTCACGCCGACGTTTTAGGTCCCATACCCACATCACAAGGACATCATTACCTATTTACTGTCATCGACTGCTCCACTCGTTGGCCTGAAGCCATTCCCATGGAAACTGCAACGTCCGCCTCATGTACATCTGCCTTACTCTCAGGATGGATAGCAAGATTTGGTATCCCTGAGCATATTACTTCTGACAGGGGTACCACTTTCACATATCAATCGTGGACATCATTAGCGAATTGACTGGGCATCACTTTACATCACAGAACGGCCTACAACCCCGCTACCAATGGAATGGTTGAATGGTTTTCATTGCACCCTCAAAGCAGCTTTGATGTCCTGCTGCAAGGATTCAAACTGGTTTATTCAGCTTCCTTGGGTTCTCCTGGGACTAAGGACCACTCCTAAAGACGCCCTCGATGTCTCGGCAGCTGAAAAGGTGTATGGCGATCCGTTGGTCGTCCCTGCCGAATTTTTTCCTTCTTCAACCTCCTCCGCCGATCTCCAGCGCATACGTCACGTCGTGGGAAAATTTACTCTATGCCGCCAAACTTACAAGCCCCCTGTGAAGCATCACATACCAACAGACTTGCATTCTGCAACGCACGTTTTCCTGCGCAACGACACTAGCAAGCCACCGCTAACGCCCCCTTACACGGGCCCTTTCCTTATGATCCGACGCAGTTTGAAAGCATTCGTGGCAAAGAAGGCTGGTTCTACATTGATCGTCTAAAATCTGCTTTTCTCCTGCCAGATGACCCGCCTACAGTTCGCCTCTTTAGATCAGGGCGCCCTATTTAACATACCCCCTCTGATGGTCCAGCACTTTGCTGCAGTAGAGGGGCTTTAGTGTCTTAATGATGGGCTGGGCAATGGCGGTGGGGTAGTTTATCCACCCTGGCAGGCTCAACCATACCGCTAAGGCCAGTTCTGAGAGACCAGACCAAGACTGGACCCCTATAGGCCTTCTCCTTTATTTAAGATAGGCAAAGGCTAGGAGAAGGAAAACTCCAAAATCAAACCAAACAATACCCCAGCGGCAGAGCTTCCCAGCGCCGGCGAATGAGGGCAATGCATATCGGGCAGGCAACAAGGCAGGCCTTGATATAACAAGAACCCGGCAGCCCGATGCAACCAACATCGGAGAAGCCGCCTGTCTCATATGTCTTGAGCCGCGGTTAAAACGGTGTGGGCCAAGTGTGTGTGCGGATCGTTGCAAAGCCACGACCACCCAAAACAATATATCCAGCTACTGGCATTCTGTCGTTTCCTCCACCCTTCTTCATCTCTTTCTCATAGGAGGCTGATGGCTAACGACAGAACCCAATACTCGGACACGATTGGGCGGCGGCGCCGCCGCCGACGATTTAACATACACAGTACTTCATTTTTAGGGGGCGAACCATGTACCAACCGTACATAGTTCATTTTGTGCTTTTATCTTTGCTCTCTCCTCGCACTATAAAGAACATGAAAAAACATGTCTTGTTTCTCCTCTCTAACATTGTCTGTTTTTTTAACATAAAAATTCTTGTTGCCCTGAATTTCTGTATATAAAGGAGAGTGTTCTATAATAAAGTCACTCAATTGTTTTCAACTGGCCTTTGAGTCACAACCGTCTCTTGGCCCGTCGCAAAAGCGAGCCCTCACAAACATCGACAAAAACCCACCCAGACACATATGAACACAAACACACAGATACACACACACCCACACATACAAACACCACACACATACACACACACACACACATATATATATATATATATATATATATATATATATATATATATATATATATATATATATATATATATATATATATATATATATATATATATATATAT
>NC_090737.1:55384814-55387314 GCF_036898095.1 Palaemon carinicauda
AATTGAACGACGGTGCCAGAGATTAATATCTAGATCAGGAATAAGAAATTTAATAGACCGTAAGTTTCTGTCCAACAAATTAAGATGAGAATCAGCAGCTGAAGACCAGACAGGAGAACAATACTCAAAACAAGGTAGAATGAAAGAATTAAAACACTTCTTCAAAATAGATTGATCACCGAAAATCTTGAAAGACTTTCTCAATAAGCCTATTTTTTGGGAAATTGAAGAAGACACAGACCTTATGTTTCTCAAAAATAAATTTACTGTCGAGAATCACACCTAAAATTTTGAAAGAGTCATACATATTTAAAGAAACATTATCAATACTGAGATCCGGATGTTGAGGAACCACCGTCCTTGACCTACTTACAATCATACTTTGAGTTTTGTTAGGATTCAACTTCATACCCCATAATTTCCACCATGCACTAATTCTAGCTAAATCTCTATTAAGGGATTCACCAACCCTAGATCTACATTCAGGGGATGGAATTGATGCAAAGAGAGTAGCATCATCTGCATATGCAACAAGCTTGTTTTCTAGGCCAAACCACATGTCATGTGTATATAGTATGAAAAGTAATGGGCCAAGAACACTACCCTGTGGAACACCAGATATCACATTCCTATAATCACTATGGTGCCCATCAACAACAACTCTTTGAGATCTATTACTTAAAAAATCAATAATAATGCTAAGAAACGACCCACTCACTCCCAACTGTTTCAGTTTGAAAACAAAGGCCTCATGATTAACACGGTCAAAGGCAGCATATATATATATATATATATATATATATATATATATATATATATATATATATATATATATATATATATATATATATATATATATATATATATATATATATATATATATATATATATATATATATATATATATATATATATATATATATATATATATATATAAATCACCCCAAAAATTAAACATCTTCCACAATAAAATAAAAGAAATGAGATATTGCATGTAAAAATGTACACAATACAATATAAATAATTCCACTATTTTCTTCGTGAGACCTCTGCAACCAAATCACAGAATACTCAAATTGAAAAAAAAATCATAACATAAGTTTTACATAACCTCATCAATAACCTCCCTCTGGTTGCTGGCAATTCCGGCTTTTTGAGTGCTCCAGGGGTAGGAATAGATATTCCTTCATCACTCGATTTTACTTGTCCCGGTTCACGGCACCATTTTGCAACACAACTCACCGCCGCCGATTCACCATTCATTTATATCACTACAACACTTGCACTTGCAACTTTCAACTGGTGGCTACCAGCCATTTTCCTGAGAAAATCATTCATCTTCCCGCCATTCTCTTATAACATTAAGTAGGCTATAAGGTATTCTCATCTACACATTCTCTAACACTGCCTATCCTCAAGGCTGAACTTTAATCCCGCAGACACTTGTCATTCGGCAAACGCCCCTTCCCCAGTAACCAGGAATCATATAAATACATGAATAATAAAGCATCCGGCTGACGGATCTCACTTGACCTATTTAACCTCTGATTGTTTATAGGTTCACTCAACAATGTTATACCTATTCCCATACTCAGCAAAATTACCACATTTTACGTATAAATTTAGCATCAACATAAGAACACATTGTTATCATCAAGTTTATTTAAAACACGTCAAAAGAAGAAATGAGGTTTGTTCAAACAACAACAACAGCAAAGGAAAAAAAAAGTTCTACTCATCAACTCGAGGGATATCACTTATGCATGGGTAGGGAGGAACACTTTTGAAAATGACCTCTTCAGGTACCATATGTATGTGTGCCTGATGTTGTTCAGACACTGCGATATTAACAATGGTTTTTATTACAACTGTGTTATACTTAACCATCTTTACTCGGTACGAACCCAAATACGCTAGCTCTAGTTTGTTTTTCCTAGGTTGTAATTGTTTCAAATACACACGATCGCCCACAAATACTTTTACCGGTGCGGTTTTAAACCGACCATCATACTTTGAGTTGTGATTTTCCTTAGCTCTTTTCAAAACCTTTAAGTAGTGTTAATCACTCTCCTCGATAGATTTAATCCATATACACGGTATGCTCAGTTGAATAATTTGGTAACAGAGGATCCTTTCCATACACTGAAAAGAGAGGCGTCTCCCTGAGCTAAGCATTATATGCAATGTTTAAAGCTAGCTCAGCTCTAAGAAGCCTGACGTGCCAGTGAAAGGGGTCATCAGCCACTAAATAACGCAAAATTCGCACTACTTCCCAATTTTGAGATTCTACTAAGCCATTTGCTGAAGGCCCATATGTGGTCACTGAAAAGTGTTCAATTTTCATCAAGTCCGTGTCTGATTTCACCACCTTATTTATAAACTCAAGACCATTATCACTTATCAAAGTTTTCGGGCAACCAAACCTAGTAATGGAAGAGCACAGCGCCTGGGCTAATGAATTTGCAGATTTATGCAACATTGCGTAGGTATGAGTGTACCG
>NC_090737.1:55410306-55421252 GCF_036898095.1 Palaemon carinicauda
GGTCGTTCTATTTCAAAATACTGAGGAAAACTATTTGTGTCCATCAGCCCCAAAGTCAATGGAAATCGTAACATGCAATCCTGAATTACTGTTTGATATACAGGATCTGTCTATATTAAAATTCATTAAAACCCTGTCTGGTCAATAATCTCTTGAAAATTAAAAGGATGGTACCTAATATACAAAATTTATAACATTATAAATATAGTATGATTCATAATAGATCTGGGATATTTATAAAATAAAAAAATCAGCTTACCATATATTGTCAAGTCTCGTTAGAAACTTTTCTTGCATATCATTCACAACTCTGACAATCCTATATCTCTTACTAGGCACGATACTGGGAAGGAACGTAAAAGTCTTTGGTTTTGTAGAGTAGATCTTCACACATTGCTATAATGGGTATTTAAACTAGGGTTAATAGTTGCTGACGGTTAGCAATAATGTAACCAGTAAGATTTAAAAGCTTTCCATTCATATTACTTTTACATATTTGGATAAAAGCTAAATGATATACGAGCTGTCACATACACAATCAGACACACTGTGGAAACTTGAATTTTAACTCATACGTATGGTAACAATGAACTATCATGTAGGAAGGCTTGTGTACACTTTAAACTGGTTATATTAATCATTTTTATAATTAGTTGAATTCAGTAACTTCAGCCCCCTGTATCTTTGGCTTGGAACGCAAAGTTCTTTACTTAGCATACGCAGAGGAAGGGCATAATTTTTACATACCAGTTATTAGTATCATGTTACTGTTATCACTAAGATTTTGATTAGCCAATTTACAATTTAGCTCGGAAAAAAAAAAAAAAAAAAAAAAAAAACGCCATAAGCTGTAGGGCCCCGACAGAGGGAGCAGCCGTAAGAGGAAAAAAGAAAGAAGTAGAACATGAAGTGGGTAAGAGATTTAACCTCTCCTTAAAATATATTAACATAAATAACGGTGTTAAAAACATTATTATGGAAATTCGGATATACTTTAAAACACTGAACGTTGGGAAAGAAAGGCAAAACATAAAAATCTGGATATACTATGCTAAATACTAGATGATATAATTTAGAAAGATGTGGGCGCAAAGGATGGTCAGTATCATGACAAATCAGAACGTGCACTAATGTTATTGAAATGACGGTGCTAGAGATTGATATCCATATCAGGGATAAGGAATACACCATACACTTTTGTCTAATAGCTGTTAAAGATCATAGAGAAAACAATTCAAACAACTGTGGAATGAATGGATTAAAATGTTTCACCTGGAAAAACCTGTCTCTAAAATTCTTGAAATACTTTTTCGATATATTATTTGTGTGTGGAATTAAAGAAGAGACAGACCAGACAAGATTTTCAAAAGTTAGCTGTCAGTCAAGAGACATACCTATAGCTCTATGGAATTAGCGAAATTTTGCCAGGAAAAAGATTTTGGTTGGGAGAACTCAGTGTCTTTGTATTAATACATAATCTATTATTTCGTGTTTAGCCTAATCCCTTTTTACTTCCAGCTGTAGAATGTACAACTCTAAAACAGGATGCCAACATGAATGAGCCCAAGTCTCACACAACAGTGGGGCGACCTTAACCACAACTACTTCGTATTGAATTATACTCTTATTTCTAATATTTTATACTTCACCAGATTATACATCAAACTGATTTCAGCAAACATTTTTTAACGCTCTTGAAATTCATTGGATGTGACTATTATATCTAATAAAGAGTAACTTTGAAGTTTATAGAAGAATATTTTTACAACCTTTCTTGTTTGCAATTCATGTTGAAGGCACTGTAGATGCTCGAGTAGTGTCTATAATTTAAGACGATTGTTTTCTAACTAAACAAGCGTTGTCTAATATTAATGTATGGGCCTAAAATGTTACATCAATTAACTGTAGTTTATTATGAAAAGGAAGTAAAATCTTGGTATTTTAGCCAATTACTTAATAACGCTAACACTCAATGCTAACTTTAATCATTCCTTCCAAGTCTATTGAAAAAATCTTCATTGAAACTACATCTTAGTGTAATGATAAAGGTATTACAGTTGAAAAAAACCACTACAGGTAACTGTTTTTGTAGCTTAACTTTTAGACATACGCATACAAAACAGAAAGTACATGTGTGAATGTATGTATGTATATAAGTACGTATGTATATAAGGAGGAAAACAAACAATTAAACAAACAACATTTCCAGTTAATAATGAAAGCTACTTTTGTACTATGCAATAAATCCTTTATCCTGGTATATATATATATATATATATATATATATAAAAAGAAATTCATAAACTTTAATAAAGATGATATAGTAAGTGTGTTTGGTTCCAGGTCCCGGCCACTGGATCGCCCTTTCGTGGATCTTTTATATTTGACAGACGACAAAATGGATCGTCGTGGTCTTCAATATTCTCATCAAAAAAGAATTCGACATTGAGGAAAAGAGTACAGTCTTTGGTAAATCGACAAAAACATAAAAGTGCCAGTAGTTTTGTGGTCGATATGTTAAATGCTTTATAGCGAACCTTTGCAAACTTTAAAGAGATGCATGATAAAATTAATCCCGTTTTTCTTCTTTATTGCCATTTCCTTTTTTACTTTTTTGTTTTTAAGTAACTAATAACATGATTAAGAATGCTAGTCTTGGGATTGAAAATATGAATAGGAACTGGCTGGAAAATTTCAGATTATTACAAAATACATTAATTAGACCGAAAGCGTGAATGTATTCCTGAAAAGTCCTGGAAACCAGCCCAATACTATATTTGATGGTAAATCGTCATATGTAGAACTTACAAATGATAAATAACCCTTCTTTTTTTTTTTTTTTTTAATCACTACAGTCAATCTTTTACTTTGCAGATATCTTCCCGTCAAGAGCTTAACAGACAAGTCAGTGGATTTATGGTGAATTTGCTGTTTATCAATAGAAATGAAAGGAACATAATCTCCCTTTTTGTTTGATTCGATACCAAATCTAATGCGAATACTAATTGCTCAAGTTTTCACATGATGTGTACATGTAACAATATTTGCAAGCTTATCTTTTAAATAACCATACATATCAACCTTTTATCATATTAAAAGGAATATTTAACTTTCACAGCGAGATTCTATTACCAAACCGACTTCCCAAGTTATACTGGTCGTCGTCATAATAAATAGAAATATCCACTAGTGAAAGTTTCACGTTTACTAACACGTTAATCTTCCGTTATCATCAGTGTTTCAAACCAATCGTGAGCCGTGATATACAATACTGTATATAAAAGGGTTATCGTTTGCAATGTAGGTAACCAAAAGTCCACATAATTTGGTACAGCTTTGTCTCTGTCCAGTTGCCTAGGACACAAATCCGTCCCCCTGATTTCTCTCACTCCCAGAAGAGCTCCACTCTTGCCCATCTAATATATAATATATGAGGGTTGGCGGGACAATCATATCCAGGGTAGGTCATTAAATATAAGAAACACATATCTCACAAAAAAAAAAAAAAAAAGAACACCAGCCAAAATTCTGACAGGTATCGTAATGACAATAAATATGTCAAAATTAATTAGATATTCAAATAGCCGACTCAATTTTTAAAAAATCTATAAAGCCACAACTTAACCAAGAAATTTCTATTTTCCCGTTGAAAATTGCCTGAATGTGCCTTTTCCCATTCTAAATTTTAAATTTTATCTATTTACAATATTTATGTACAGCTTGTTCTATATTGTTTTACTTTCTTTTACCCAGGAACATGATTATGAACACAGAGATGTTTGAAACGTTGCTGTAAATAAATTTGATGATATTATCGCTATTGATAATAATAATAATAATAATAATAATAATAATAATAATAATAATAATAATAATAATAATAATAATAATAATAATAATAATAATAATAATAATAATAAAAGAAAATTTCCTATGATTTTATTCGTGATAAATGAGATTATTAGCCTATAATTGGAACTATTAGTGCAATTATATTAATTTTTATGACTATTTTAATAACTATAGTAGCAGCTTTTGTTGTTGATTATGTTGCTGTTGTGTACTGTATGTCGTTACCCTTTTTTCTGTTGTTATCGTCTTGGTTGTTTCTTTTAAAAATATGTGTGTATATTTTTTCTCCAACTTCAGTCGTCCCTATCAAGACTTCAACGAGTAATTTACATTTTACAATGCATTCATAAGCCTTCCCTTAAAATCCCTTTCCTTTTTGTAGCTTGTTGGCTCATATATCATGGGATATGATCTTTGCTGATGAGCCTCGGGGTGTCTCCCAAAGATATGGGGTCATTTTGTTACCTACCGAGGGCTCAATATCAATGCTAGACTCTCAGGTGATTGGACATGAGGATTGAAAACCGAAATACAGTGAAAGCCGAATTATTGAGGACAGTTTACTAAATCAAATCCATACAGTAAATCACACTTCCTTTTTTATGATAGTTATTTTTAGGGGATGGTGTATCTTATTTTCTTTTCTTTTTTTCTGTATGCACGCTTCTCTAGATGTTCTTTTCTACGTTTATTCAGTTTATTTTTCAGGCTTTTTATTAAACTTTTTTTTTTTTTTTTTTTTTTTCAAATCTAGAATCTAAACCAGTTGAATTATGATACTAGGTCTTTCTTTAAGTTGGAAATAAGACATTTCCCGTACTATGATAACGATGGCGGAAAAATATATCTATAGCATTTGATTTTAATAACTGATGATTGTCAAGTATACAGTATATTATATGGAGTAGTTTTCGTTCGAGAAACAATTTGATACCTCAAACAGAAGTATATAGGGATGATCAATAACTATTTTAAGAGTAATAAACAGAGACAAATTAGTGTGATGAATTTATAAAGTAACGTTTGATAAAAAAAAAGTTTATGGGAAGTAAAAACATTGGGTTCCCACTAGATGGGAGAAAACTTTTTGCATAAAAAAATCTTGAAGATTTAGAATCAGTTTCATTATTTGTTAGCAGAATAAAACCAAAAATGTTGAAAGAAAAAGTATGTGATGCTCAAAAACAGATCGATATATATGCTATCCACTTCATCAAAACTACAATACTCTAATGCATTCCAAGTATTTGATTAATGGTCTATTTATAGCATCAGATTTTCATTACATTAAGAAACTTTTCAACATTTTGATGATTACTATATAACCAGATTACAAGATATCTTACAATGTTTTCCTCGGCAAACTTCGTATTTTTTCGAAATATACCAAATAAAAATGAAAGGAATTAAACCTGATATTGTAAAATCAATCCCCTTTATATCTAAAAGAACGACGTTATTTTAATTGTTTTTGGAGGGGTAAGAGAACGAAACAATAGTATGGAGACGTGGAAGGTCCTAAGTCTGATGACTAAGCATTTGGACTTATCATGAAAAGTCCCTTTAAGCTTCTCTATCACATCCTTTTATTTTCTTTCTCTTCCTGATTTAGCTTACTTCTTGATATTCCAATTTTTCTAAATTATATGTTCTCCAGACTCCTGTCATCAAAGGATTATAGGGATCCCAATATATTCCCTCTCCCAGAACCTTTCCACGACAGAGTTTGTTGCCATGGAAGATGGAGAAATCATAAACCTAAAATTCTAAGAAAATGAAAATGAAGTTATCAATTCCTTTTGAGGTCTTTAATAGGAGAAATGAAAGGAAAAACTTGATTAATACACCTAAAGCTGATAAAGGCCTTGAATTACCCATTAACGAATTCAGTGTGTTTTAAGTTTAAGCTATCATTAAAAAAATCAGGAGATGGAAAGCCCATGGATACTATGGAATAACTGCTGTGATGATACTGGCTGAAAATGAAGTGTCCCCCAGAATACTTATAAGATTATTTTGTAAAATGCGACATGAAAAAGAAAAATCAGATAAATAGGAGGAATTAGGCGTGTTGGTAAAAATTGCTAAAAAGGAGACCTGACTGGTTGCAATAATTACAGAGGCCTCACACTTACGTCAATTGTCATGACCATATAGTATGCTAATTCTATAGAGACTATAGAGAGAAAGATTGATGATAAGCTGAGAGATAATCAAACAGTATTTTGAAAAGGTAGAAGTTTTACTGACCAAATTTTCATTTTGAGATATGGCCAACAATGCATAGAATATAGATATCCAATTTTGATGGCATTTGTTAACTATGGAAAAGCTTTTGATAGTGTTCACCGTTATTATACAATTCCTCTTAAATATGTAAATTTTATTAAGCCTGTTTATGAGCAAAGCAAGAGCAAAGTTAATGTTAACGGTGTCTTATCAAATGAGTTTTGACTGTACAGCGGAGTACTCCAAGAGTATGTATAGTCACATATTTCGTTTATTCTCCTCATGGATTTTGTAATGCGTAGAACAGTATGACATGGTGGAAAAAGATTGGACTGGATTGATAATAGGAAATTAACTGACATACAGTTTGCTGATGACGTTCTCATTATTAGCAGTACACCACAGAATTTGCAATGCTTTCTTGCCAGAATGCATGATATATCACACGAAGTTTGGCTCAAGATAAATAGAAGAAAGACAAATATGATGAGAACGGAATACGTAATAGAAGATGAAATATCATTTGAAGGAGAAAGAATTAAAAAGGTAGGACCATTTAAATATTTAGGAACTATAATCTCGAATAAAAGGTCTTTAGAATTGAAGTTTAATGATAGATTGAAATAAGCATATCATAAAATTGCTAGCTTAAGTAATATTTGGAAATAAAATTGTGGGAAATTACATATAAAAAATCAGGCTACATATTATCAGTTTAGTTAGATCAGTGTTAATGTATGGACATGATACATGGTATGACGATGATACAATCTCTAACAAATTTCGTAGGTTTGAGAACAAATCCCTCAAAAGAATATTGTGAGTTAAATGTCTGCACAAAATTAGAAAGAAAATACAAGAAAGATTACTCAGGTCCTTATGAAGATTAGATAATGGTAAGGAGTAGGAGATGGTTTGGCCATGCTCTTCGCACTCTTCAAGAGAGATTATTTCACCAAACATTCAACTGAGCTCCATCAGGTACGTGAAAAGTTGGAAGGTCTAAGCCATCATGTCTTAGAACTAAGAAGCGTGAAGTAGGAGATAATGAAGGAACAAATATTGAATTGAAAACTCAAGTTTGAGACGACTGGAGCTATATAATCGAGGCCCTTTGCGTCAATAAGTATACGAAATGATGATGATGAGGATGATGATATCTTTTTTCATAAATGGAAGTAGATAAAAGTTGTCCTTCTAATGAAATACATCCACTTTTTTTTTTTTTTTTTTTTTTTTTCTTTTTTTTTCTTTAGTAGTAAACTTACAGCCTAATTTTTCTAAGACGGATGCATCGTTAAAATGTCCCTGGGCTTCTTTTAATCTTATCTACATTATTTCTTTAGATGGTATGAGTTATAAGAAATATATACATATTTAGGATGGGCATGTATAAATGCTCAAGTGATCTTAATGATATTAGTAAGAATGAATAAAATGTGAAAATAATGCTTAAAAAAAATAAGAACTAGCAAAAAAAAAAAAAAAATACTTAAAAAAAGTCTCTTGCAAATTTATTACTAATGCGGATGAATAGAGAGCTCATTGATTTGAGTGAGACTAAATCATTCTACAAGGCCGGGTTTATCCCCTGGGAAGCCCCCTCCATCTCGTAGCAACTTTCAGTCATCTGGGATAAGAAGTAAATAAATAAATATCAACATCCTTTATTGTTCAAATAATACGTGCTCTATAGGAAACAATGAAAACAAACTATATCAAACAATAAAAAAGAAAGAATGGTAAATTTTTTACATCTATACACACATATTAAGTAACAAAGACAATATGCAGAGAGAGAGAGAGAGAGAGAGAGAGAGAGAGAGAGAGAGAGAGAGAGAGAGATGTTTTTGACAACTTCTTGCAGAGGTGACTTACAGTTTCAGTGTTTAATTATCTTTTCACCATATAGACCAAAATTCTTTTTTACTTTGATATCAGCTAATATGTGACAAAAGTGTTAACACTAACGGAATTCCACACATCATTGTCTCCGGGGAGAGTATTTAGGTTGACAATTCTCGCTGACCCATTAGTAATCGAAGATAATTCATGGTTAATTTGACATTTATAAAAAGCTCTGTCTCCACAGCATTTACAAATCATGAATGGCTAGTAAATTAGAAGTATTACTTCTAAATTTGTCCAAGAATCCATATTATTTTTTTATTTTTTTATTACCAACTTATACATGGTACTTTCAGTAATATCAGTGTCAAGCAAACATTCTTAAATCAACCACAAGATGAACCATTTCTTCAGAGATCTGTATCTTGAGTAAGCGTTGTGTTTAATTTGAGTGATGTTAAGTAAGAAACAAACCCTCCCACCAATTCCGTTATCAGTTTAAACGAGTTTTCGGTTTTTACTCACCAACAAATCAATAATGAAGACATATCCATTTCCATGAAAATCTTCCTTGGACAAAGAAATGGCCTCAGGAGTTCTTCAATAATTCAAACGATCTTAACAAACATTATATTTTCAGTTTCACACTTTTTTAGTAGCAATTATATATGCCATATCTTTTTATTCCTTAATTTCGAAATTCTTCAAACCTACCCTTCATTGATTCCAGAAACACTAAAAGAATTTTCACGATGATAACAGTAGCATTGAGATCATTTGCTTCTGACTATTAAGATTTCCCAGTTTGATTAAATCACGCAAACACTGTATTTCAAAAGGTAATATTATAATCTATTTCAAACTTTCCCATTGCCAAATACTTTGTAGCACATTCTCCAAGATTATGGTTTACATTTACATAAAATACATGAAGCATTGCATTGTAGATCTTTAAGATGGCCCTAATGCCATCATGAGATGCATAACGATGTATCACTAAAATTTTTGGGTATCTGTAGTTCCTTTGTTTTCAAAGCATACCTCAATATGATGAAACATTTTGGTAAACCATAAAATAAAACATAATTTTCAACAAAAGCAACAAGTGCCCACGACTGACCTACACGATCCAACAGCATACTGTCCATATAAAAAATAGGACCATGAACAAATATGGCCAAGGATTCTGTTAATCAAAACTTCATTCTCATCATTAACCTTAACAAGTAACCAGTACACTGCAGGACAAAGACCTCAAACAAGTCCTTCCACCCAAAACTGTTTATTTCTTTTCTATGCCAGTATAGAAACGGAAATTTTCTTAGTTCGTTAATCCACCACCTTCTCTTCCTTCCCATGATTCATTGGCAATCTCTAGGGACCCATTATATTTTCCATCATTTTCATTATGTATCCTGATCATATCCATTTATTTTTCTTACATGTTAAAATATCCCCAACCTTTTTTCTCTCTCGTATCTATGTTACCATTTTTTTTCTCATAGTGTTGTCCTCATCATTATTTTTTCCTATGGCTCTATAAGGAGTTATTAGCCATGTTCTAACGATTTAGTAAAGCTCCAGGTTTCTGACGTATGCGTTGATACTGGTAGGATCATCTGATTAGAGTGTCATTTAACTTATTTATAATCTCATTCTGTTTACGAAATGCTCTCCATCCATGCTTATCCTACTTTTGATTTCGGCCTCTATGTCCTTGGGGATCACTTACTCTATTTCTTAAGTAAGCATATTCATTCATAATCCTGAACGTTTGGTCAATACTCCTTTTTTTTTTATTCCTCTACATTTTCCTAGAACATTATCTCGTTTTTACTCACACTATTTTTTGCTTTCTCTTTTCAAAACTTTTATCATCTTATGTGCATTTTCCTGTAATTCAATGAATAAAGCTGTCATCTTCATATGTAGATTTGTTAAGATATTCCCCATTAATAATAATTCTTATTTTTGCTTCTCCAAATTCTTAAAGTTGACAATTTAGGAAAAATGGGGTCTCCCTTGTCTGTAAATTTCACAAAGGAGCTTTTTTTTTTTAATATCTTTATATCGTTTTAGGTTTGCTGTAATTCTTTTATAGATATCTTCAATTGTATTAATATTACGATCATCTACTTCATCTCTTTGAAGCTTTCACTACTGCTTAAGTTTTGACATAATTAAAAGCTCTCTTAGTCTATAAATGCCTAAAAAATAGTGTTTTGTCATATATATATATATATATATATATGTGTGTGTGTGTGTGTATATATATATATATATATATATATATATTGATTTATCTATTATCTGGTTAATTACAATGACGTGGTCAACTGATGAATACCCGCTTTTAAATCCTGCCTGTTTTCTTGGTTGCTTGAAGTCTAACTGATTTTCTATTCGGCCTGATAAGATTTTTCTAATTACTTTATATATCACTGACAGTACACTGATTAAATGGTAATTTTTCTGGTAATCTGTGTCGGCATTTTGGCAGACATTCTGTGTAAGGTTTAGCGAGTTTCACTATTATGAAACCACCTCCATCTATTAATAAAGGAATTGTTAAGCTATCCTCTCCGCTGTTTTGTGTCTATCCATGGTTTTGATGCTTTTTCACCTCCCTCAATGTTTTTATAGACATGCACACACACACACTCACACATACACAAACACATATATATACATATATTTATATATATATATATATATATATATATATGTATATATATATATATATATATATATATTGCTTTCTGAGTGGTGGTACCTTAACGAGGTGAAAGGGTTAGTGCATCGCAATGATCAGCAAAGCTATACTAGTAAGGCACCCATACTAGGTTTGTTTGCTGTGAGCAATAAGATCTAAATCTCCCACCATCACCAATATGCAGTGGCTAGCGTGGTGATGAAAACTGGCCACAACCCAGATATGTATATACAACCTAGTCTTTGACCCTAGCCCCCAGCAGCAGTGGAACAATGGCCCAAGGAGGCGTGCAGCTAGAGTTCAC
>NC_090737.1:55421752-55424252 GCF_036898095.1 Palaemon carinicauda
TCCACCAAAAGGTGGAACCAGAATTTGCAAACTGCAAAATTCAATCACTATGACGGAATGGGTTTGTGAATATATAAAAAACCCTCACAATGACATCTCCATCCTATAACTAGATTTTACCAAGGAACCAGATGCCGCCACCATTGCATCTATGCCTCAGAAGAGGATTCAGGAACAAAACATTTGGAAGTCTGGTAATACAATAGCCGCTTCAACGAAATGACTGCAAGAATCAACAAAATAAGAAATCTCTTCAAAAGACATAGAACCAATAAACTTCATGCTCTACACGTTGCAATCACCAAAACCTCCCTTACAGGTAACACTAGAAGGTAAAATAGACAAATGGTACTCATGGTGCCATGATATCCACAACAAAACATCTCTATCAAAGATATGGGCCTAGTTCAACAAGATCACTTGGCAAAACAGCAGACAAAGAGTCATACACCCAGACCCATTAACAGAAGCAAATAGAATTTCAAATAACTATGCTGACCGAGACAAGAGCACAATCTTCTTCTGCAAATCATCATTAGGCAATGAACATTATATAAATCAGGAATAAAATTATTGAAGACGCCTGCAACATGTGAGATGATACCGACAACGCCTACACCATGGAAGAACTCAACACTGCTCCCGCAAAAAGCAGAAACGACACTGACAGTGGAGCCGACCTAATGACTTACATTATACCAAGGAACATAGGAAGCCCCTCGAAGCTGGTGTACTTGCACTTAATCAACAGAACACACTGAAAGGTTCCTACCAATAACATGGAATCAACAAGACACGAAACCCATCCCTAAACCCAAAGAACCAACCACCTACCGACACACAGGATTATTTAGATGCACCGAGAAAGTCACTGAACGAATGATACTCAGCAGAGTCCAATAGAAAATAGGCCCATTACATCATCACCTTTATGCCTACAAACAACACATGAGCATTAAGAATATATAACTGACGTTCTCACAAGAAGCAACGACAAAAACGACTTTGTCATCTTTCTCAACCTCGAGAAAGCCTTTGAACTCGCCAGCTCCCAGCAATCCTCACACACTTGTGAAGAAAAGAGTAAAAGGACACCTGCTAACCTGGATTCGGAATTACACACACAACCAAGATGCCAGAGTCACCTTTCCAGGGAAAATCTCAGAATTCATTCCCATGAAAAACAGAATGCATCAGGGGGCATACTAAATCCATGCCTTTTCAACCTACTTATAAAGAATCTAACCTCTTTGGAACTCCCAAACATAGTGGAAATCTTCATATACACCGATGGCATATGCATTATCTGCCAACAGAAAGCACACTCATGAAAAACCACCAAAAAGGCTCTGGACATAATCCAGAAAAAATGCAAAGACCTTGGCCTAAAATTCAACACCAGCAAGACTAAAGCCATAGCCATGAAGTACTCACAATACCTTCAAAATTTCACTCTCATGGGTGAACCCATAAAATGTGTGAAACTATTTATTTATATAATAGTAATCATCAAAAAAACTTTATCACCTGCCAACGACGTAACCCATCTCAGAGAGAAAATTAAAATTTGTCTTTCACCCATAAAATGAATGACCTCCCTCAAACAAGGAGTATCAAACAGCCTCCTAGGACTGGTTTAAAGTCAAGCAATTCGATCACATTGACTCTACAGCACCTATGTTCATCTCACTGAACGAAATTCAAAAAGCTTCCTTAGAAGTGGTTCAAAACCATACCATAAGATGCATCAACAACTCTCAAATGTGGGCCACACTCTGCTTGTTAAGAAAAAAAAAATAACATAATTTCCCTTTCAGCCTGAATTGATATCAGAAACTGCAGCATCATATTTAAGTTAATCAAAGGAGACAGAGATTGCCCTTTGAACAATATACTTAAAGACCTCCCCGTTTGCCAGAGGAAATTGATCCGCCAAAGACATATGCAAAGAGACTGTTAGACACACTTAGTAGAATGCAAATGCAAAATGAAGTCTACAAGACAATGGGACAGTAAAAGCACGGTGGCTACATCACTCTCGCCCCTTGGTCTCCTGACCCAATCCAGTAAAACTCCACCATCATCCCTGCAGCAAGTAATGATCTCTATATGCAAGAACAACTCACAACAGCAGTAAAAAATGTAATCAGCAACACCTTAGACCCCAATATCTACTTTACTGATAGATCACATGATCGTGTTATTCCTGCAGCAGTAGTCGTTTCTCCATCAGGCTACAGAGAAAAATGGAGGTTTTCAAACCACACCTCCGTGCTGTAAAGCAAGCTGGTGGCAACTGCAAAATCCACGGAACACTCGGCCAGTCTACATGGAGAAAACACGACAATCCACACAGATTCAAGAGCCATTCTGGGTGTCATCAACAAGGAACCCACTAAAATGACTACCTAATCACAGCAATTCAGTATCTAGCCTTAGCTCACCAAAGCAACAACAGGCAGATAAACCTGAATTGCATTCCAAAGCACACTGGAATCAC
>NC_090737.1:55426752-55434252 GCF_036898095.1 Palaemon carinicauda
GTATTGTTGTAAAGTTTTTGTGAATGTCTTCTACAGCGTATGTTTTTTAATAAAATAACCCCAGTTTTTGTAAGTTTGTACCTTTTTGATTACTTAATTATGATCATTATTTTATTATATTTGATTACAAAATAATCTATAAACTTCATTCTAGCTACCTTAATAATTTTCTGCAAATCCTCAAAGAATTTTATAAGTAAATGACGCACTGATATTGACATATCTTTATCCACTTCAGGTAGCAGAATTGACCTTCCAAGGTGGTGTGGTTGGCGGACATTCTGTGAACATAATTTAAACAAGCTGGCATAGCTCTATGTATTTCTCTTTCTCATGAAATTTCTGATATTTTCATGCATAAATAATATGCTCAGCAATGGATATAAGGATTTTATTTATGAAAAAAAATCAAAATAGAAATTCAAAGAAAAAAAACAATAAAAATTTTCATTTACCCTTAAATAATATTCAAGTGCAGATTCTTTTCCACATTTTAGTTGTACAATAATAATACTATATTCTGTAAAAATTTCAGTCACTAAAGATGTCATTTACCTACCACAGAAAATTTTTGAAAAGAGGATAGATATTTCTAGCCAAAAAAACATACACATTTTTTCTCATCTCAGGCAACGTTCCCTTATGGTTCCTCTCTCCCTTGGATCTCAGTAAATTGTGCTCAATTATCTTAGAAGAAGTGGTTAGAATAGTTTTAGCTTATTTCCATATTTAGATTTTAGGTGAATTTTTTTGCAAAGTAATTTTTTTTTATACTTGTTTATTCAAGTTACTTCTAATTACCTATTTTAGATATAGCTTTCATTTACTTTTTTGGAAGAATAGAATATTGTTTGAAGTTTTTTAATAGTAGGAGATGTAAATTGCGGCGTCTGCATTGCTTAAGAAAAGAGCATGGGACTAGCAACTTTATTCATTAAAACTTGTTGAAAAATGATGTCAAAATGGAAAAAATGAAAAAAAATTACAGATAAATATGTATACGTTTTGTTGGTACATTCTCTGAATAACAATCTTCTGCTTCAAAGATTTTGAGTAAGGCTTACATTCATATTAACTAATGCTCCGAGATTGAAAAAAAAAAATCTCTGCAATCTCTCTCAAAAAAAAAAAAAAAATGTCATAGAAAAAGAAAAAAAAAGTTTTCAGAAATATTCATCGTAAAAGAAAATCTTCAATAATAAGGGCAGCGGAAAAAAAAAAGTTCCATTTGGGCGAGTTTTGTTTTAATCGCATAATTTTTGAATTTCTTAAAATTTCGAAAAATAAAAAAGCACGTGTAGACGAAATAAACTATTGGCCATCAAGAAAAGATTATTCTATGGTTACGTACGTATAAGTGACAAA
Source organism: Palaemon carinicauda (assembly GCF_036898095.1). Classification (NCBI taxonomy): domain Eukaryota; kingdom Metazoa; phylum Arthropoda; class Malacostraca; order Decapoda; family Palaemonidae; genus Palaemon; species Palaemon carinicauda. The sequence goes on from NC_090737.1 coordinate 55,428,118, forward strand.
GATAACAACAATATCTCTGTTAGTCAACTCTGATCTTTATTCTATAAAGAAAAAAGTTTCCTGACATCATTCCCATCATCAGTGCTACAGAATGGATATAAAGTACTCAGAAAAATTAGTTGCTATAAAATCTAATAACCATATCAAAACCTGTAACTCGAGTCCTTTGCGATAATGATATTGATAAAATGAAGATATTTGTTATAATGATAATAATGACCAAAGAAAGTTAGAAGACTTACTGTCAAAGGATGGGGCTGATAACTATATTATATTTGAACAAAATATATATTTTGAAAAAGAGTGTATAAGCATTAGAAAAAAGAACACACAACAATATATATATATATATATATATATATATATATACATATATATATATATATATATATATATTTATATATATATATATATATATATATATATATATGAAAAAGAATGTATAAGCATTAGAAAAAAGAACACACACAAATAACAGATCAACAAGGAGGTTGAAGCGTCTGTAATACAGAATACAGTTAGGCAATATGTAATGGGGTGGATTTTTTTTTTCTTTTTTTTTTCTTTTTTTTTAACAGTATGTTGATTTGAAGAGATTCTAAGTGAAGGAGAGAAAACCAGTTGGATATTTGGGAGAGTCTTCCAAAATAGTTGTGTAAAGTACGGGTTTTAAATTAAATTAATTGATTACTTACAGAGGAAAACTTCTTTAATTTCAATATGTGGCTATTGATATGACTGACACTACTCTGGGAATTGATACAGACCTTCAATAATCGTCGGATAAACATAATGTAATTTCCATTGTTTTATTTTAGACAGGCATGATTTTAAAGAATGAAAAACCGCAATAACTCGGAAGGGAGTCCCTGGACGTAAAAAGTCTGGAAGTAACCAATGTGTTTCTTGAAATGAACTTATAATCAAAGTGTTCACTGAATTAGAAATTTTTTATACGTAATAATGATACATGCTCTGCTCTCTCCCTTTTTTTTTTTTTTTTTTTTTTTTTAGAAAACTCAAGCCATAAAATGAAGTAAATCTTAACAAAAAGGTGCATGGAAATTGTATTAGTTTGAACTAAAGCAATATACTCTAAATATAAGTGTCTGTTTAGAGTTAGTTTCAAATGATTATGCAAAGATTACTAAAATAATTAAAACACAATCCAGTGTATTTTTTAGATAACTGCGAAATATTGTATTAGGACGTGTAATATTTAGGACAAGAAATGGAACTTAAAAAGGGGACCTAAAAAGAAAATGAACTGGGATCTGTCAATAATAGTCGAAAATTATTAAAAAAAAAAAAAATCATTCGTTCTTTTGCATTGATATTTAGTAATATGGATAAATCTTTTGTCTTAGCAATCGAAATTTGGTGTGGAGTTAAGCCAGAATTACGATTATGAAATCTTCTACGTCTATTATTAATCATATTTTTAGATTATTTTCTCTTTTTGTTTCACTTTTATTATGCCTTTTTATGTTTTCTTTACTTCTCTTATGATAGCTTGACTTTAACCTGCTTAACTCCGTTACATATCTATTGAATTTTTCACTGAAAATAAAATCCATTTTTTTTTTTTTTTTTTTTGCTGTTCTCAATTTGGACTTCTCCATATCAATTTTCAATATTCCTTTTCTTATAAATGAGAGTATTCATTATAATTAGATTGTGCTTGTCAGCCAATTGTACAAGCATATCTCCTAATTTACCTAATGCTGTTTCCCACCCTTCACTTGATCTACTTTAGCATTGAAACCACCCAAAACAAATGGTAACTGATTCTTATGTTTGCTTTATTTTTTTTTTCCTTTATAGATATCTCCAGACCTTCTTAAAAAGATTCTATTTCTTCTTCTGTATGAGATGTTGTAAGTGCATACGCGTGAATGTTCTTCATTTTAAACTTATTAGTCAGATAATCAATCCTGCAATTCTGTCACTAGTACGATACAATTCTTTTATGTTACCTGCAGGAGTTTTATTGATAAGAAAACCCACTCCATTTCTTTTGTCTACTTCATGTTCTCCGTAGCAAGATATATGAACCTCTTTCAATTATCTATTATATTCCCTAGTTTTTCTAGTTTCACTCAATCTTATAATATCCTAATATTTTTTCTTTCAGTGTTTCTACTAACACAGCAAGAAATTTTTCTTTACACCGGGTCCTGACGTTGTAAGTTGTAAAACTCTGTTTTTCAAAGGTTGTTGTTGTTGTTACAGATTGCCTGGCCCTTACAATCAAACATAAGCTCTTGCACCCTAGCAGCCCGTAGGTTTTTGGTTGGGTTTTAGGTTGTAGGTGATTTTGGATTTGGAATGATCTACAACTTTTATTTGTAGTTGGTTTAGGATAGGATATGGGTTAAGGATGATCAGCAACTTTTATTTGTATGTGGGTTAGGGTAGGATGTGGGTTGAAGATAGTATGGAGCTTTGCTTTTCCTATTTTTAGATGTACCACAGCTTCCTTTTGGTCTGTGGAATAGGAAGAAGGTGACGGAAGGGGAGGAGGCCGCCTCCCCAATAGAGCCCACTAGCTCCCGCCGCTCAGTCGGAGAGCAAGAGGTAAAGCAGTAAGTCCAGGTAAGTAAAAGAGTTTGGGAAGATGTTGGGAAAAGTTGAGCTTGACATACTTGTAAAAAAAAAAAAGAAAAAAAAAAAGAAAAAAAAAAACAAAAAAAAAAACATCCTTAGTAACTGGTGCTTAAGTTTTTAGGATGAGCAATAGTAAAAAGTTTCACTTAAGTAGGAAAGAGCTGAAAAGGAGAAATAGGTTGGCAGATGTTAGTAGTAGAAGAAAGGGTGGAATAAGCATTCCTATAGCTGAAAATACAAAGGAAAAATTTAACTAAAACTTTAATAATTTGTTGCAGTCATTGTGATGTCTGCGTCCTTTCAGATTTAATGTTAAGTTGGGAGGGACTCCTGAACTTTAAAATAGAGAGAAGAGAAATTGCAAGTGAGAGAAGAGCTAAAAAGAGGTTAAGCATGGTTACTCGGGTTTCAAACTACTGCTGGTATTACGTTATCTTGGGGGAGGGTAGCTGCGGTGAAAGGCTGAGACTGTATCAATATTAGCAATAAAGTGTTTTACGGATGTTGTTGCAGTTGCAGGAATGTTGGGGTTTAAAGTAGGATTGTTTTGGGGCAATTCAATAAGTAGGATTGAAGAGGTTTGTCAGTTAGCTGCTAACAGTTGTTGCAGAGACTTTCCGGTTTTTGTTGTGCTGCTGGGTCTATGTCTTTATCAAAGACGATATGAAAGTTGCAGAGGTATCCCAGTCATAACCTGCAGATAATTACGGCAATTTTGCGCAGAAGTTTCCTTGTAAGTGGATATGGGATTAGGTTTGTTGCTTCAATGTACCATTTAGCTAGTCTGGATTTATCAATGAATGCTCGCCTTACTTCACTAGTCTTTTTCATATTGCAAAAAGCTGTCATTTGCTTCTTGGTGGTTTTCAGTAAAGGTTGAAGCGTGATACTGATTGCCTGGCAGATTAGGGCTGATTTGGCTAGCTGATCGGTCTCGTCATTGCCAGTGATTCAAGTGTGACTTGGGATCCAATTCAGGTTATCTGCCTTTTGTTGATTCGGTGAGCTAAGGCTAGATACTGAATTGCTGTGATTAGGTAGACATTTTCATTTGGTTGGTTTTTGCTGAGAGCCAGAATGGCTCTTCTCGAATCTGTGTGGATTGTCGTGTTTCCTCTATTCAGACAGTCTGAGTGTTCCACGGCTTTTCCAATCGCCACCAGCTTGGTTTGCAGCATATAGGCGTGGATTAAAAACCTTTAGTTTTTATGAAGCCTGATGGAAAATGACTGATGCTTTTGCTGCTGCAGGAATATCACAATCAAGTGATCCATTAATACAGTTGATATCCGGGGTTGAGGTGCTGCTGATTACATTTTTGACTGCTGCTGTGATCTGATCCGGCATGTAGAGATCTTTAGTTGTTTCAGGAAGGATTGTGGAGTTGTACTGGATGGGGTTAGGAGACCATGGGGTCAAAATTATTTAGCCATCGTGCTTTCATTGCCCTTTAGTCTTTTAGGCTTCATTTGGCATTTGTATTTTTCTAAGTGTGTCTAAGAGTCTCTTTGCATGTGTCTTTAGCGGATCAACTTCCTCTGGCAAAGGGAGGAGTCTTTTGAGTCTATTTTTCAGAGGGTAGTCTCTGTCTCTTTGGATTGACTTGGATATGATGCTGCAGTTTCTGATGTTGACCCTAACTAAATGGGAAATTGATATTTTCTGTTCTTAACAAACAGTCTGGTCCACATTTTAGAGCGCTGATGTGTCTCATAGCATTGTTTTGTACCACATCTAGGGAGGCTTTTTGAGTTTTGCACGGTGAGTTAAACGTAGGTGCTGCAGAGTCGATATGATCAAATTGCTTGAATGTAAAACAGTCTTAGGACGCTGTTTGGTACTCTTTGTTTGAGGGAGGTCATTCCCTTCATGGCTGAGAGACAAATTTTAGTTTTCTCTCTGAAGTGGGTTACTTCGTTGGCAGGTGATAGAGTTTTGTTGATGATTACTAATAGATACATGAATTGTTTCACACTTTCTATGGGTTCACCCATGAGAGTGAAATTCTGAAGGTCTTTTGAGTTCCTTTTGGCCATGGCTTTGGTCCTGCTGGAGTTGATTTTTAGGCCAAGATCTTTACCTTTGGCCTTGATCATGGCCAGAGCCTTTTGGCGGTTTTTTCGTGAGTGTGTTTTCTGTTGGCAGATAATGCATATATCATCGGCGTATATGAAGTTTTCAACTCTGTTTGGGAGATCCAGGGAGGCTAGATACTTCATTGGTAGGTTTAAAAGGTAACGTTTTACTAGTCTCCTTGAAGCAATCTGTTTTTCAGGGGAATGAATTCGGAAATTTCCTCTTGAAAGGTGACTCTAGCATCTCAGATTCTGTGTAATTCCAAGTCCAGGCCAGTGGGTAACCTTTTTTTTTTCATAAGTGTGAAGAGGAATTCTGGGAGCTGGCTAGTTCAAAGGCTTTCTCGAGGTGAAGAAAGATGACAAAGTCTTTTTTATCGTTGTTTCTTGTGAGGACATCAGTTATACAATCTTATGTGCCTATTCCTTGTTTGTAGGCATAAAGGCTAGGATGTGAGAGGCCTATTTTTCATTGGAGTCTGTTGGGTACCATTTATTCAGTGACTTTCTCAGTGCATCTAATCAAAATTATGGGTTGGTAGGTGTCTTGTTTTTGGGGTTTTTAGGATGGGCTTAATGTCTTGTTGATTCCATGTTATTGGTCGGAGTTTCCAGTGTGTCATCTGTCGATAAAGTTTAAGTACACCAGCTTCGAGGGGCTTCCTATGTTCCTTGGCATAATGTAAGCCATTAGGTCGGCTCCAATGTCAGTGTCTTTCCTGCCTTTTGTGAGAGCCGTGTTGAGTTCTTCCATGGTGTAGGCGTTGTTGGTGTCATCTCCTACGTTGCAGGTGGCTTCAATAATGTTGTTTCCGATTTGGATTAGTGTTCTCTGCCTAATGATGGTTTCTCAAGACGATTGTGCTTTTGGCTCGGTCAGCAAAGTTATTTGCAATTCTATTTGCTTCTGTTAGTTGGCCTAGGTTAGTGACTCTGAGTCTGCTGTTTTGTCCAGAGATCGTGTTGAACCAGCCCCATATTTTTGGTAGAGAAGTGTTGTTGTGGATTTCAAAGAACTATGAGTACCATTTGTCTATTTCACCTTCCAGTGTTACCTGTAAGGGAAGTTTTGGTGATTTCAAGTGTGTTCTGAAGAGATTTTTGGTTTGGTTGATTTTTGTAGTCATTTCCTTGATGTAGCTATTGTGGTACCAGGAATCCAAATGCTTTGTTCCATAATACATGTTCTGAGGCATATAAGTAATGGTTGCGGCATCAGGTTGTTTGTTAAAATCTAGTGATAGGATGGATATGTCATTGTGAGGGCTCTTTATATATTCATTAGCACATTCCGTCATACATTGTTCGAATCTTACTCGATTTGCTAAGTCTGGGTTCCACCTTTTGTGGGATTCAGGATGATAGGGGCAATTCTCTAATTCAAGGTCAATTTCGATGTAAAGTGCTCATTTTTTAGCACACAATGCTGTTGTCATTTAGCCCCCCTTAGGAC
>NC_090737.1:55439252-55456752 GCF_036898095.1 Palaemon carinicauda
CTGGACATTTATACATGCTCTTCCTAAATATGTCAATATTTCTTTTAAATTCAAACCTATTAAGATAGTAATGAATGACGTGAATAAAATTGAAATAAACCGAGGAACATTTCTAATGATGCACAAATCTTAGACAAATTAGGCTACAAGTTTAGTTTATGAGAAAGATATCATCATCATCATCATTGTTCCTCATCATCATCTCATACACCTATTGAGGCAAAAGGCCTCGACTAGATATCGCCAGTCGTCTCTAACTTGAGCTTTTAATTCAATGTTTCTCAATTCATCATTTCTTACTTCTTGCCTCTCAGTCTTCAGCAATGTGAGCCTGGGTCTTCAAACTCTTTTCGTACCTGGTGGAGCTCAGGTAAATGTTTGGTAACCTAATCTCTCTTGAAGAGTGCGAAAGACATGCCCAAATAATCTCCATCTACCCCTTTCCATGATCTCATCCTCTTAAGGTACCTAAGTAATCTCTTTTATACTTTCATTCCAATCCTGTCCTACCATTTAACTCCCAATATTCTTTTGAGGAATTTATTCTCAAATCTAATAAATTTGTTAGAGATTGCTTCATTGTCATACCATGACTCATGTCCATATATTAACACAGATCTCTCTAAGTTGATATATAGCTTGATTTTTCATATATATTTCAGACGATTTGATTTCCAAACATTACTTAACCTAGACATAGTCTGATTTGCTTTTTTTTCTATCATTAAACTTCAAATCTTAAGACCTTGTATTAGAGATTATAGTTTTTAAGTATTTAAATTATTCTTACTTCTTTAATCATTTCTCCTTCTAATTGTATATCATAATCCATTGCATATTCCATTTTTATCTTGTCTTTCATCTATTTATCTTGACCCCAACCGCGAGTGATATCTCATCCATTCTGGCCAGCAAACATTCCAAATCCTATGGTGCTCTGCTAACATGGACAGCATCATCAGCATACTCCAGTTCACCTAATTTCCTACTATCTTTCCAGTCAAATCCCTCTGTACTGATTCCAACAGTTTTACGCATTACAAAATGCATTAAGAGGATCAGCAATATATGTGACTACACATTCCTTTGAAGTACTTCGCTGTTCACTAGAAATTCATGTGATAGGACTCCATTAGCAACTTTGCTCTTCCTGTACTTATAAACAGCCTTAATCAAATTTACATATTTAAGAGGAATTCCATAATAACGTAGGACTCTCCACAAAATTGGCCTCTGCACATTATCAAATGCTTTTTTCATAGGCTACAATGCCATCCAAAATGGGTTTCTATATTCTACACATTATTGTACATGTCTCAATATGGAAATTTGGTTAGTAAATTTATACCTTCTCGAAATCCTGTTTGTTTTTCTGTCAGTTTTTAATCCATCTTTATATCCATAGTCTCTTTAGAATAAACATACTATATTTTCATGACAACTGATGTAAGTGTGATGCCTCTGTAATTATTGCAATCAGTCAGGTGTCGTTCTTAGCTATTTTCACCAACGCTACTACTTCCCATTTATGAGGTTCTGTTTTTTCATGCCACATTCTACAAAATAATCTTATAAGTATTCTGGGGTGACCCTTCATTTTCAGCTAGTGTCATCTCAACAGTTTCTTCATCGTATCCAGGGGATTTCTACCTCCTGATTTTTTTAATGATAGCTACTACTTCACACTCACTAAATTCATTGATGGATACATCAAGGTCTTCATCTGCTTAAGGTATATAAGTTAAATTAGACCCTTTATTTCTCCTATTCCTGACCTCAAAATGCAATGATAAGTTTATTTTTCTTATTGTAGAATTGGAAGTTTATGGTTTATCCATTTTCCATGGCAACAAACATTGCCATGGAAAGGTTCTGGGAGAGGGAACACATTATGTCACTGTAATCCTTTGATGACACAAGTCTGGAAATCCTATAATTAAAAAAAAATATATATAAACATGTATGGGAATATTTAGAAGTGAGCCAAATAAGTGAAGAGAAAGAAAAAAATAGAAATGGGATAGAGTAGCATGAAGGGATATTTAAAAATTATTCAAAATGTCTAGTCATCATACTTAGGATCTTCCATGCTGTGACAGGATGTCACAAGAAAAAACGCCACACACTTGAATCACTCTAACTGACAAGTGTATCCTCAATACAAACTTTCCCCTTTCGTTATTAGCAGCGGGACTCTTGGAAAGAAAGGACTGGAAAACCAAACGTAACCTTAAAACTATATTTCTTAATCCTAATACATTCGAAAAAAAAAGCGCAACCCAACTTAGCATTAATACATAAAATAAATACCTACAACCTATCAAAACAGAATAGAGACAAATATATATTGGACATATATGGACACAGGCACCACATCACTACACTCTAGAGTCTAGACTAAGATGTCTAAACCACAGTCACAGCTCTCTTGACTCTTGGGCTAATAAGGACACTACAGTCTAAATCATGTAGCATTTAAATTAATCATCAGTATCCGTTTCTCGGTGTAGCCATAAACATCATCAATCCATCAGGAATGATTCCAATTAATAATTAATAGAGAGCAAAGGTCGTTATAATCGTGTCACTCTATAAGTACAAGGCTTTCCAAATCTGCAACTGTGTTGGTTCCAGTTCACTAGCCTTACCATAATAACTGTTCTCATTTAAAACCACCACAAAATCAAAGGGCAAAGGAGGAATAAGATCTGTAAATAGACATAAAAACACTTATGACCACTGCTAGTATTGACCTCCACCTGTGTGATTGTAGCAGTTTACATTGTCTTTTAAACGGTATGTGCGGCTTGTCACTACCTTGTACATGGCGAATGCTACGCTGGGCCAAGTGGTCACGTGACCTCCCAGATTTCGCCTTTCCGTACCCCTTGTGGACAATGTACGTCCCTTTTATTATTATTATCATTATCATTATTATTATTATTATTATTATTATTATTATTATTATTATTGTTTTTATTATTATTATTATTATTATTATTAATTGCTAAGCTACAACTCTAGTTGAAAAAGCAAGATACTATAAACCCACGGGCTCTAACAGGGAAAATAGCCCAGTATTTCAGTAGCAGTATCAATAATGAAATAAATATATCCTATATAAACTATAAAAACTCTCACAAAACAAGAGGCAGAGAAATAAGATAGAATAGTATGCCCGAGTGTACCCTCAAGCAAGAGAACTCTAACCCAAGACAGTGGACGACCATGGTACAGTGGCTATGGCACTATCTAACACTAGAAGACAATGGTTTGATTTTGGAATGTCCTTCTCCTAGAAGAGCTGTTTATCATAGCTAAAGAGTGTCTTCTACCCTTACCAATAGGAAAGGGGCCACTGACTAATTGCAGTGCAGTAACCCATTGTGTGAAGAATTGTTTGGTGTTTTCAGTTGTATGCGGACAGAGGAAAATATGTTAAGAATAGGACAGACTATTTGGTGTGAGTGTAAGCAAAGGGAAAATGAGCTGTAACCAGAGAAAACAATTGCATTTAGTACTCTCTGGCCAGTCAATGTAACCCACAACTCTCTAGCGGTAGTATCTCAATGGGTGGTTGGTGCAGGCGAATGCTTCATGCCTAGACATCCAAACTGGTACCGCTGAACATTGCGCGACACGGGCTCTCCATCTGTGACACATTTATTCATCGCTCTTGTAAAAGTCGCGGGTCCAAATTACAGCAAAACCAAAAAAACACAATGCATAGGCTATTAGGCTATGCCGAGTGCTAATTATACATACCACATACGTCCATATTAGCAGAAATGGGTAATTCCTTGCTCCGCGCAATAAGCGCTCTACACCTGTAATTATTTACTACTCTTGCAAGAGTGGTGTGTTCAAATCACAGTAAAGGCGAGAAAGCCATACTGCATAGACGCTTTGGCTATACTGCGTGCTTATTGTACCATGTACGTCCACATTGGCTGAGCACAGTGCACTGCAGGCCAGTGAACTGGGTAGCATTGTGATCTAGGTAACATGGGCTCTCCATATGAAACATACAAAAACGTCATTATCGTAAGGGTCGTGGGTTCAAATCCCGGTGAAGTTGAAAAGCACCTCATTTTGTTGCTTATCAGGCTGCACTGTTTGAGTATTAGGACAAATAGCATGCTAGTGGTGCATCAAAGCACAATGATATTGGTATCATCTGGGTCAGCAAAGCACGGCCTTTTCATTAGATGTTCGTCATCAATCCAAATGTCGTGGGTTTGAATCCATGCAATGTCATATGGCACAATGCATTGATATAGCACTAAAAATTATATATTAGCCTCAATGGTTTACGAACACTGCAGTGTAGGGCAACGAAGACAGTGTAGCCCTCTGAGGTGTATATTAGCCTACATCCGTATATGATAAGGTAACAGTTAAATCTGATGGTCATGGATTCGAATGCAAGCAATTTCAAAAACTTTTAATGCATGCATATTACTTTTAAATGATTATAGCTTCCATGCAAATTATCTGATGGGTACTAAACTTAATATCATCAATGTGCATGGCAGAAATAGTTGATGGGTCCCATATATCCAAAGGTCTTGGTTCAAATCCAGGTAATGCAGTAAGCCACATTGCATTACATAAGACTATGTGTCATGCATATTGCATACTGTCAATGCCATATGCACAGTGTGCCATAGGATAACGAAGACAGTACAGCCTTATCCAGAGACATAATGGCCAGTGTATATGTAAATATATGTAACATGTAGATAATTTCCCATTTTTTTTCTCATTTTTAACTGCTTAAAGGAGCCATGGCTCTAAATGCCTCACCCAACCTGGATCTGCCAGTGGCTCAAATGAAGATAAATTCGTCGATGAACGTTATTTTTGTTAACTTTTATTTTACATATATATTCATCTGCCGGCTGTTTTAGGCTTTACATCAGTAAAAACCCTAATGGGTTTTTGTGGACTTTTTTTTTTTTTTGCTGCTATGGGCAGCTTTTGTAAAACTTCCCATCAAGGCACTGGCGAATCCAGGGGAAAGTGCAAAAAGTGTTTTAGCAGGGAAGTCACCAGCGGGAAGCAGGGTGACATGGCCCCTGACATGGTCCGTAGCCTTCCATGGGGACTCAGAAATCACCATGGTTATCACCTTTATCGGACATATGAACAATGCTTTTGCACCATGACATGGTCGATATCCTCCTAGCACCGGCGTATACATACACCGATATTGTAGTTTCTAAAACATATGAAGCAATATCTTAGGCAAAGCAAAAACATTTTCAGTTGGCGAAATGCGTCCTGAATGTAGGGCTTTTGCATATTGATATGTAGGCAAAATGACTGATAAACCCTATGGAAGAAGTTTACGGACTTTCATACCTGAAGATAAAAGATCACTTACCTTGATATATGTTGAATAATTTCGATAGCATCTTTTTAATCTCATCACAGCAAGTTCATGAAAAGAAATGTCATTTTGACAATTGTTGACATGCTTATTTGTGCATACCACGAACCTACCACATACAATGTGGGGCGGCTGACTTTGAGGCAAAATGACAAAATTCTGTGACATGTGATATATCTCACCCCAATTAGTCAAGAAATTCAATCTCAACCTGCTGTCTGTGGCTCTCCCCAAAAAGCACCGCCCGTAAGTAGAGTAATATGCCCAAATATCGTATTTAGATGTGGCATGGCATGGACTACCTGGAAAGAAGGGCAGAGGATGCTTCAATAAGAAAAGGATGATGGGGCCAAGATACTTCAAGCTGTTATGGAGAGTGATGCAGTTCCAGATAAACTGAATTCACATAGTCTTCAGATGTGGAACTTCTGAGGGAACGAGTAAGATTTGCATCCTAGGCTGCGTTACACAAATGAGATCAGTTTTGAAAGCTCTGCATCAACCCTTTTATATCCTTGGAAGCTTGAGCTGCATCGAAGAAAGGAGAAAAAAATTCATGGATAGGAGTTGAAAAAAAAAAAAAAGTTTCATTGCAGAGGAAATGCAGAAGCTTCAAAACCAAAGTTTGTCATAAGGAAAAATGCCGCTCCAAATGGAATTGAGTGTGAGATCAGAGCATATCGCATATGGAATCTCTCTGGGAGCGAGTAAGTTTCACAATTTGGATTGCTTTGAAAAAGTGATGGCGTTCCTGAGGAACCGACGTCTGTCTAGAGCCAAAGAATGGAATTGGGATCTTAATGAAATTCCTAAAGCCTTTTGAATAATAATTTATTTATTTAAAAACTATCTTAAATATCCATATTTATATTTGAAGGACTCTACAATTTTCATTTATCATTTTTTTTTTCTAAATTTCCCAGAATGTCCAAATAAGTTTTGCCTAAAGACTTCAACACCATATTTTATGTCAACACCAAACAATAAATGACATTATTGTATTAGAATATATGACTTGATTGAAATATGAAAAAAGCATGTTTAAATGTGCAAAATTTATCATTAATCGAAGGCCAAGTTACAAACCTACCAATTAGCTTCGATGGTGAAGATGTATTGATTTAAATTCCAAATGGCTAAATGGTACGGTCATCTCATACAAGACTCAGAACCAAGGTTCGAATCTCAGCCGGTCAGATGCTTTTGTGTTTGAAGGATTCCTCCTCGTGAATCTGATCCCGAGGTCGTTAAGACGATCCAAATATTAATGTATTAAAATATGTGCCTTATTTTATATATGGAAAAACATGTTTAAATGTGAAAAAATTTATAAGTAATCGAAGGCCAAGTTAGCTATGATAGTGAAGATGAGTTGATAATAATTCTAATTACCAAAAATCTGAATTCGAGAGGTATATGTACAGTATATATAGAGAGAAGAATTGTCATTGACTTTCATATTTCTTTGTGTCAAAATGGTATGGTCACTCTCATACATGCATCCTGGGCCAGGGTTTGAATCTCGGCCGGTCAGAGGCTATTGTCTTTGAGTGATTTCGCCTCGAGACTCTGAACACGAAGTCACTAAGAAAATACAGACATTAATGTATTGATATGTATGGCTTATTTGGAATATGAAAAGACGTTTAAATGCGCAAGATTTATCATAAGTATATATATATATATATATATATATATATATATATATATATACAATATATATATATAGGTGTGTGTCCCTATACTTAAAATTATAATTTCTTTTTTTATTGTAATCTTTTGTTTCATTTCCTTACTTCAATGATAAGAGTTTGTTTACTTAATACTCCTGAAAAACAATGTTCAAAAATGTGTTCAAATAAATGTGTATATATATATATATATATATATATATATATATATATATATATATATATATATATATATATATATATATATATATATATATATATATATATATACACACACATATATATATATATATATATATATATATATATATATATATATATATATATATATATATATATATATGTGTGTGTGTGTGTGTGTGTGTGTGTATGTGTGTGGGTGGTTGTGTTTGTGAGTGTAGGTGTTTATATATATATATATATATATATATATATATATATATATATATATATATATATATATATATATATATATATATATATATATATATATATATATATATATATATATATATATGTATATATATATATATATATATATATATATATATATATATATATATATATATATATATATATATATATATATATATATATATATATATATATATATATATATATAATATATATATATATATATATATATATATATATATATATATATATATATATATATAACGGATTTTGAGCGAAGCGAAAAATCTATTTTTGGGTGAGATGGCCATTTCGTCCTAATGGAAGTTCCTATAGGGTAGCTTCCTAGGGTATATTACAACTACGGCGATATTCCCAGAGAATTTACCTTAAGGTCCCAGAATTCTAACTCCTGGAGCGAATATCCCTCCTGAAAGGGATATCGCGACATATCAGAGGACGTATTCTTGACACGCCACATGGCAATCTGCATCCCGAACAGAGATTTCGTCTCGCAGGGGGCAGTTGGCAAGAAACGAATCCGGGAAATAAAAAGGGGGAGCCGCTACCAAGGCTCCCTATCTCCCGATTCGTAAGCGTGCCTGGCGCCAATCCTGGCGCCATCTGTATTCCTTGTAGCGTACACGAGGTGCTGCAGATACTGTATGTAGGGAGGGGTCCTACAGCCCTTTCTTAGAAAGGCAAGGGCGGGTCCATCAGGACGACATGGCCATCTCACCCAAAAATAGAATTTTGGCTTCGCTCAAAATCCGTTTTTTGGCTCAAGCCATGTCGTCCTGATGGAAGTATACCAGGGCATTACTGTATCTGTGGATTCTCAGAACGTGCCGTACTCCCCGGATGTAATTTTTCCTGGTCGACTAGACCTAGAGACCTAAGATGTTACCGTTATACATTTTTTCAACCAACTATAAACCATGTTAGAGCTTCCCGCCCCCTACAGGGAAGAGTCCTACTAGACTCTGTGAAAGTCTCGAAGAGTACATATACTTATGTATGAATACCAGGCAAGCTAATATAGTGGTCTCGCCCTATATTAAGTTAAGCACAGTTTGTAAACAACCATTGCGTCAATATGAAATATCGACCAGTTCTCCGCACAATACTTGTATTGGACAAAGGTTTATATCCGCATAGGAGGAAACTAGTAAAACCGCCATCGTCCCCTTATGGGACCGGGTCCTCCCGTTAAGGTAAAGCATAAACCAATGCAACATAGCTTGCATAAAGGAACAATTCTATTAGAATTATCCCAGATAAGGTACATAGAATGAATGCTCAATTATACCAATAAAATTGACACAGGTGAAGGAGACGCAAGGTTCTCAAGAACAAGTTCATTGACAGACAATAAACAGACAGGTTAACCGCAATTATATATATATATATATATATATATATATATATATATATATATATATATATATATATATATATATATATATATATATATATATATATATATATATATATATATATATATATATATATATATATATATATATATATATATATATATATATATATATATATAGAAGAGGATAACCCAAAACTTTAAGCATAAGTATGATAGTAAACAGAACTGTTTATCTGAAAGAAAACACATTAAATCCCACTTTTAAGATACCGAGGTATCAAAGTCATAAAAGTCTGTATTACAAATCAATGACATTAGCGTCAGAAACGCTCGGCACACATGTCTGCATTTATGCTAGGTTCACCTTTAGAAATGGAACAGTCTACATGGGCAACTCAGTGCCCTCACTTAGTTTGTAGTACGGTATGTAACTACACACTCACCCTGGAATTAATCGTCCCAATTAAAACCACTGTTCCTTGCAGAGTTAAACAGTAGGGTTAACGACGCGACCCACTGCTACCACAGATCACTTTAGTTCCTCTACTTGCTTCGCATAGTGGCGAAAGAACACTCTGGAAGACTTCCAGCCAGTGTATGAACGGAGATGTTCAAAATCCATACAATTAAAGAAATTTAAGGATGAGGCAACTTTCCCCGGATCGTGACCTGCGGGTGTACTGTCAGGATCCGCTCTGCGAATAAAATATGTGATTTTCGCTCTGAGTTGATTCAGAGATAAATTTGAGCCTGATGTTTCTCCCCTGAATAGTTGACCACCCTTGAGGTCTGAAGTTCTATGAAGATAGACCTTTAGGCATTCTACTGGACATAGAGATGCATCTTCTTTCAGAGGGCAGATTCTCCAGGGACCCCACCTGTTGGTAGGTAACTCATTCTTGGCGAGAAACGTAGGATCCGGAAACAGGTTCAGTTCTCCCCCATCCAGGAACTGAACACGACCTGCCTCTCTCGAGAGGGCTACAATCTCACTAACCCTGGCCCCGGATGCGAGTGCAAATAGGAAAATAACTTTTTGTGTCAAATCCTTTAACGCACATTCTTCATTGCACAACAGAGAAGCGAAATGAAGAACTTTGTCTAAAGACCATGAAATGGGCTTTGGAGGTGCTGAAGGTCTGAGCCTAGCGCAGGCTTTCGGAACTTTATTAAAGAACTCGTTACCTAGGTCGACCTGGAAGGCATATAGAATGGGTCTTGTCCAAGCAGACTTACACGCTGAAATCGTGTTAGCTGCCAATCCTTGACCATGGAGGTGGATGAAGAAAGATAAGCAGAAGTCTGTCGAGATCTCCTGCGGATTCTTTGCCTTGACAAAGGCCACCCATTTTCTCCAAGATGACTCATATTGCCTTCTAGTAGATTTGCACTTATATTCCTCTAGGAAGTCTATGCTGGCTTTCGAAATCCTAAAACGCTTTCTCACCGCTAGGGAGAGAAAATCATGAGCTGCAGGGTCCGGGTTTTCTGTAATGAAGCGCAGACAGTCGACTTCTGGACTCGCTGGGTCAGAACTGGATCTGGTAGCGGTACAAACTTCAGCTGTAGTTCCAATGCTAGGAGGAACCACACGCTGTTCGGCCACTTGTGGGCTACTATTGCCGCTACCCCTTTGAAGGATCTCAGTTTGTTGAGGACCCTCAACAGAAGGTTGTGAGGAGGGAACAGATAAATCCTGGACCCTCTGTTCCAGTTGAGGGACATCACGTCCACTGCTTCCGCTAAGGGGTCCTCGTACGGGGACACGTACAGGGGCAACTTCTTGTTGTCTTTCGTCGCAAAGAGGTCTATCTGCAGTTCTGGGACTTGATTCAGAATGAAGGAGAATGATCCTGCGTCTAAGGACCATTCCAACTCTATCGGTGTGAACGTGGATAGAGCGTCCACTGTCACATTGCGGACTCCTTGAAGGTGAACTGCCGACAGGTATCACTTCTTCTTTTCCGCCAATCGGAAGATGGCCAACATCACCAGGTTGAGAGGTGGTGACCTCGATCCTTGTTGATTCAAGCATCTCACAACTACCTCGCTGTCCATCACCAACCTTATGTTGATCGAGTGACGCGGGGAAACTTTCTTTAAGGTAAGGAGCACTGCCCTAGCTTCTAGAAAGTTTATGTGAAAGGTCTTGAATAGCTTGGACCAAGTCCCCTGGACTTTTTTCCGATGAGAGTGACCTCCCCATCCCTCCTTCGAGGCGTCTGAGTGAATCGTCACCGACGGGGGAGGTGGCTGAAGAAGAACCGACTTCTTTAGAAGTCTGGCTTGGGACCAAGGCCTGAGAAGAGTACGTAGCCGAAGTGGAACTGGTCTTCTCAGATCTCTTCGCACGATTGATGCAGAAACTTCTCCAAACTCCGGTTGCATCTTTTAGCTGTGCTCTTAGCACTGGGTCTGTCACCGAAGCAAACTGGAGAGAGCTCAGTACCCTCTCTTGTTCGCGTCTTGATATCCTTTCGGAATCTAGAAGTCTCTTGACAGAACCCGCTATCTCCTTCCTTTTCTTCGCCGGGATGGAGAAACGGTGTGACAAAAGGTCCCAGTGGATTCCCAGCTACTGGAACTTTTGAGATGGAGAAAGTCGAGACTTATCTGTTGATCTTGAAACCTAGGTACTGTAGGAACTAGATCCCTTGACTGGAAGCTTGCAAGCATTCTGTCTCGGATGCTGCCCACACCAACCAATCGTCCAGGTAGGCTACTACCTGAATTCCCTTTAGGCGTAATTGTTTGAGAGCTATGCTCGCAAGCTTCGTAAAAATCCTTGGGGCTATGTTTAGCCCGAATGGCATGGCTCTGAAGGCGTATAGTCTTCGTTGTAGCCTGAACCCTAGGTAGGGGGAGAGTCGATGGTTGATTGGAATGTGCCAATAGGCATCTGACAAGTCTATAGAGATGGAATATGCCCTCTTGGGCAGTAAGGTCCTTATGTGTTGCAGTGTTAGCATCTTGAATTTGTAATACACTATGAACTTGTTGAGTAGCGACAAGTCCGGAATGACTCTGAGCTTTTCCGAGTCTTTCTTGGGAACACAAAACAGCCTCCCTTGGAATTTGATGGACTTCACCTTTCGGATCACATTTTTCTCCAACAGTTCTTGAACGTACTCCTCCAGAACGGGGGTGGAGTGTTGGAAAACCCGAAGGCACGGGGGTGGAGTGCTGTACCAGCTCCAGCCCAGTCCATTCTTGAGTAGGCTGTGGGCCCAGGGATCGAAGGTCCACCGATCCCGAAATTTCAGAAGTCTCCCTCCTACCAGTATCATCCCGCTTGGACTGCCGTCTCGAGGTCTTGCCTCCTTGACCACGACCACCCCTGAATCCCCTTCCCCTTGAGGGGCGCTCAGACGAGCCTCTGGCTGCCCCTCTAGGCTTTGCTCGAAAGGAAGTAGACTGCCCTTCGAACGATGGGGTGAATGCCGTGGACTGTGTTAATACGGCCTGGGGTACCCATTGAAAAGTGGTCGGGGTTTGTGCCACGATCTGGGGCACTGGAGGCAATGGCAATTGCAGTTGCTGTTGCTGTCTAAAAGGCTTGGCTGGCCGAGACGGTAGCCTAGTCGTCACAGTCTTCCTCTTTGGTTGAGGACCTTCATCCGGGGAAGACTTTCTTTTGATAGCCAGGCCCCACTTCTGGAGAAGGTTTCTATTCTCCAAGGCGGCCTTATCAACTACTTCTTTGACCAAATCGGTAGGGAAAAGGTCTTTGCCTCAAATGTTGGAGGAGATTAGTTTCCTTGGCTCGTGCCTCACTGTAGCCGAGGTGAACACGAACTCCCTACAAGCTCTCCTCGCCTTGACGAAGCCATAAAGGTCCTTCGTCACTGTGGCCAGATGAGTCTTGGCCACCACCATGAACATTTCATGGACCTTGGGGTCACCTGCCATCGTCTCAAGAGTAGTCTGAAGAGACATTGAGGCAGCCAGTCTTTCTTTTGTCTCGAACTCTCTCTGCAAGAGAAAGTCAGACAGCTTAGGGAGGTCGTCGTCGAACTGACGTCCGGCGATATCAGCCTCCAACTTCCTAACTGAAAATGTAAGATGGACGTCCTTCCAGTCTTTGTGGTCCATAGGTAGGGCCAGCGACAACGGTTTACACTTCTTCAGGGAGGGGCAAGGCTTGTCGGCCTCGACTGCTTTTAGTACAGCCGCAAACCCTTTCTGTAAAAAGGGGAAGGCTCTAGCAGGAGAGGACACAAAGGAAGGGAGCTTCTTGCTCAATGCAGCTACTTTTGAGTTAGAGAAGCCCCTCTCTTTCAACGAGGATGAAAGCAGAGCTTGAGCCTTAGTATGGTCCATCACTATGACCTCCTTCGGCTCTGTCTCCTCCTTTGAAGCTGGTTCCTTCCTCAGCCGGACATAACAGTCCGGATATGATGCCTTGCTGGGCCAGAATTACACCTCCTCTAGGGAAACTGAGCCCAGCTTATCCGAGATGACGATCTTTCCAGTCGTCATTGGCATGTGCTCAGCATACCTCCATGGGTTAGCATCTGAGCACAAGGGAAGGTCTTTCACATTGAGCCTTTTCTGGGGCCCATGTGATTCTGCAAGGCACTGCATCCGCCGTTCCATAGCAGCCGCCTTCTCCTGATTCTCCTTCTGAATTTGTTGGATCATTCCAACAATCGAAGAGAGGGCCTGTCCCAGCTCTACTGGGAGACCGGCCGATGTTGAGGGAATAGGCTCCGGAATCTGAACCGGAGTAGCCGACACCTCGTCGACCTCATCCTCTACGACGTCCGGGGCTTGAACTTCATCCTGGCCTTCTGCCAGGAGGTCTTCTTCCAAACGCTCGTCCACGTCAGACATCCTGTCATCTAACTGGATGTCTTGCATCGCGACCGCGACTTCAGCATCCACCTGGATCTGACCTTGGGGGATCTCCTCTTGAGGCTGGGGAATCACTGCATCCGCTGATGCCTTAGGGAAAAGATACGCCCTCATCTTCTCACTTGGAAGATAATGGCCAGAGGTGTTCTTTTGGAAGCCCCTTACCCAGGTACGAAGCTTCTCCCTTGCTATATCCCTTGATTCCGCTGTCCTAGAGGAATCAAAGGCCTCAGTAATCAGGTTAGTGCACACAATACATACCTTAGGGTCCCAATACTGGAGATCATCCTTGGAGACAGCACATGCTGCGTGTCTCCTACAAAACTCATGTCCGCAGAGGTTCTTACTGCGGACGTTGCAGAAAACATTTCCGCACTTCGGAGGGTCCCCCTGTAAAGAGAAGAAATTTCCATGAGTATCAAGTGAACTATGTATCACTGGATATGCATAGTATAGCATAACATTCATAAAGGAAAGACACACACTTGTGTTTCCCTCACAACCCATTGTTGCAGCCTTCCAGATAATAAAATCAAATGGTTAATCTCTTCTAGAGTAACCAATGCAAGGTTTCCAAAGGAAACAGGTGGAGCTCACACCTAAGCAATGATTTTAAAATCCTGGATAATAGACAGGAAAGAACTCACTTTCCTATCTGTAGGGCAACAGCAAAGGACTGTGCAAGAAAACACAAAAGTGTTAGAACACACAGTGCTGTACCAAAACCCATACCATAGTTTTCTTCTTACTGTATATGTTATACTGAAGAATACTAGTACAGTATAGGAGGATACGTGCCGGCCGGCACTAGCTTTAAAGTATACTACTTAACAGCTATAAGGCGGCAGAACTCTGGTTCAAGTGCAACAGCCAATGTCGGCCGGCAATGGCTGCCGGCCGGCAACTACACAAGGTAGTACCCAGCTGCCGGCCACACTCTTGGTGACCGGCAGACAAGGGCTGATAATAGCCGGCCGGCAAAGGTACAGGACCGATGCCAGCCGGCAGCAAAAGAACCAGAGGACTACACCCGCCCGGCTGCCGGCCTCATAGGCCGGCGGCCGGGTCGGGTACAGCACTAGAAGAAAAATAGGATGGATGCCGGGATAAGAGAGTACACTACTTCCAAGCCCGGCAATCCGAAAGAGTGCATATAAGGAAGGGGAGAATATAATTCAGGCTTCCTGACCAATGCCGTCTGGCTCTAAAGGCAGGCATGGATGAGGGACCAAGGGAGGTCTGGGCAGCACTCAAAATATAAGACCCTTGCCGCCCGGCAGGGGGCTAAGTCAATTCCACATCCTAACCTATTCTAGGTCCAGATGTAGAACGACGTACAGTACTGTAATGGCTAGGCCATTACGGAGATAGAGGGGGAAGGGACAAAAGAGGGTCCTACCAACCTTGCTTTAGTGACGGATCACCCGCAGCCAAGAAACTTATCTTAGCCTAAGGGAGATCCAAGGGGGGAGGCCAGCAATACTTGCCAGCTCCCAGAGCACCAAAGCAAGGAAGGTGTTGCCACTCCCAGGAAAAGAAACTTGTCCACCCCCGAGAACAGCAACAAGGACTAGTCTGGTAGATCACAAAAGAAGGAATCATATCCACAGAAACCTTCGGTAGTGACCTAAGGAGGCTAAGCCACCTTTGTCTGTGTCAGACCAGCGAGGGAGACTCTACCCCAAGCCAGACAAACACAGACTCAGACTAAAAAATTCTGTTGTTCTGTCCCTCTTTGAACCAGACTTACTGGAACAGGAAGATACAGTAACACCCCAGTATAGTTTTATCGAAAATAAATTCGGAAAAAACCACTTAGGGATAAGCCCAAGGCTTAAACAGAGGGAAAGGGATTGCAGACCTTCTCCGAAGAAAAGAAAGACACCGGGGAGAATGAGAAAGTATACTAAGGCTCCATAAGCAACTAAGCTTAGGCACCAAGAGAATCGATTACCTAAATTACCGAAACTCACTCGTATACTATCTTGGAAATATTCCACACAATCTTAAATGTATAAAACATAGCCTAAAGCTTCAATAAAATTTTAATACACTCGGAAAACACAAAATCATGCATGAAGTATAGGACCAAACGACTAGGCTACATGGCCTAGCGTAGGCCAGAATGGCGAATACTTCCCCAAAATAATACTAAGCACGAAAGGAAATCCTATGTAATGCTAAATAGCTAAAATTTATTAAAGCAAAACAACCGGGAATGTCGCTCTGACTAACTAAACTTATACCTAGCGAGCGACAGCGTCCATGACGCCTCCGGTAGGCTACGGCTCTTGTAACAAAGATTAATCCTAGTAATCACTCAAAAATTTACCAAGAGCCTACATTTATACATAAAAGATATGGTACTCAACTTATCAGAGGCCGACGAAGACGGAGAAGCCATGAAAAGCAGAATAAACCCAAGATTTGCGAGAAACACAGGAAAAAACACCGAGTTGTTAAGCTACGCAAAAAGGAATACAGATGGCGCCAGGATTGGCGCCAGGCACGCTTACGAATCGGGAGATAGGGAGCCTTGGGAGCGGCTCCCCCTTTTTCTTTCCCGAATTCGTTTCTTGCCAACTGCCCTCTGCGAGACGAAATCTCTGTTCGGGATGCAGATTGCCATGTGGCGTGTCAAGAATACGTCCTCTGATATGTCGCGATATCCCTTTCAGGAGGGATATTCGCTCCAGGAGTTAGAATTCTGGGACCTTAAGGTAAATTCTCTGGGAATATCGCCGTAGTTGTAATATACCCTAGGAAGCTACCCTATAGGAACTTCCATCAGGACGACATGGCTTGAGCCCAAAAATATATATTTATATATACATATTCATTTTTTTGGCTTCGGTCTAATGATTGTTACATCCTGTCTGATAACTCCGTTAGGGATAATAGCTTAAATTAGGATAAGCATACTTTATTCATTAGGCAAATGATGTTTCGCCATGCATCATTAGCGAGAGAGTCTTAATTGTTCGAAGCGTAGATTTTATCAACAAAATTAGTATTTCCTCCTAGCCCTAAATACATTCCTGCAGCCACCAAGGGTTTTCTGTTGTTCATAACTTAATGTCATTTAATTTGAATTTATTGTTTATATATTATTAAACAGCATTATTATTCCAGTCAAAGTTCATTGATTAAGAATTTTCTTAGTTTTTCTTTTAACATCCGGAAATATTTCAGATATAATTCAATACAATTAAGTTACTCGCTATCATATATACTACGATGAATACATTCATATGATATCGTTTGAAAATCTTATGTTAAGTATGCAAGCAAAGATTAACTGCAGTTCAAGTTCAACTCTCTCTCTCTCTCTCTCTCTCTCTCTCTCTCTCTCTCTCTCTCTCTCTCTCTCTCTCTCTCTCTCTCTCTCTCTCTTCATAATATTTTGACGTCTACCAAACGACATGGTTGGTTATTGAAAGAACATAAAGCAACATAAGGTATGATACACAAACTTCACTCTCCATATTCAATCTACTGTTTTCTTCATATTCGTCCAAAACGAATTCGTATGTGTGAAGACTTCCCGAATATTACTCCTCTTGATAACATAAAGCTTCTCAGGATTTGAATATTATTATTTTTATTCTCCTTTATTTCTAGTAAAAGTTTTACGGAAATATACTTATGAAATTTAAGATGTGTTAACAACGAAAAAAAATCAACTTCAGCTTCCTTGAGACAAATTATAGTTATTTAGCCGAGTAACCATATGCGTGGAATAATCTCTCTCTCTCTCTCTCTCTCTCTCTC